>NW_006921642.1:9897548-9900542 GCF_000298275.1 Orycteropus afer afer
GACTCCTCAAATGGTTACATTTTGTTTCTCCTTCAGAGCAGTCTGCTCAATGAGTTCTTAATTTGATTAGTAATATACTTGTCTCTAAATACAATGGACACTTTTTCAGTTCTGAATTCACTTAAAATCCTATTGATATTTAACATCTTTGACCACCTTGACCTTCTTAAAATATTTTTCTCCCTTGCTGTCAAGGATCACTATTGCATCTTTTTTTCTGCCTCTGTGTTAGATTGATCTTCACCCTTAAGTGTTGCTCTTTCTCAAATTAATAATTAGCTAACTTATTATTTCACATTTTTCCTTGGGGTTCTCAAGAAATATCTCAAAGTTAACATCTTCCAAGACAAATTTCATAAATATTAGTTGAACTACAAATGGGAATATGTCACTGTAAATTATTTTTCAGTTTTAAAACTTCATGTAAATGGAATCATGGACTAAATACTTGTTTGTGTTTGGTTTCTTTCATCAGCATAGCATTTTTAAGACTAATTTTTGAGACTCATCCATGTTGTATCAATGTTTGTTATTTTCTATAACTGAGTAGTAATACAGTAAATGAATATACCGATGTTTTGTTATCCTGAATAAAGTTCCTATAAACATTCATGTATAAATATTTTTGTGGACATATGCTTTATTTTTTCTTAAGAAAATACTTAGCACAGGAATTTCTGGTTCATTTAGTGAATGTATATTTAACTCCCTAAGAAAATGAAAAATAAAAATAAATAAAAAAAAAACATTTCTCTGAATAGTTGTTGACAAGGTTTGGGATTTTTACCCACTTACTGACAGGCTAATAAGCTATCTTTATCAATGATTTATGGATTCTACCAAAACACATGAGACTCCTGGGTCAAAAGCATGGGGCTTTATTATTCATGGCACAACAAATAGCATTAGTATGATGTTTGCATTTTTTCCTCTTATCCCTCAAGCCCCATGAGGGTGATGCAGAGAGCTCGGATGGACGTTGACACATGTGGAGGATGTTTTATAGGAGAAGGATGTTAATCTTAGGAAACTCTCCATTAAGGAAAACAATAAGCAAGTCTGAATTTAGTCCTGGATGGAAATATTTCTTCAAACATAACCTTGAGAAATGGCCATACGAAGAGCATGCTCAGGCCTTTCATTCTTGACATACCTAGAAAATGGTGGCAAAGTGAGAAAGCTATGAACTATTTCCCAAAAGTTACATAATTTTGCACTTACATTATCAATGTAAGAAAGTTTTTTCATTTGAGTCATTCTAATAGTGGTGACGCGGTGGTTGTGACAATGGGCTCAGGTATAGCAAGGATCATGGAGCTGGTGAGGGATCGGATGGTGTTTCATTCTGCTGTGCATGGAGTCACTATGAGTCAGAAACAACTCGCCCGCACCTAATGACAACATCGACAATAGGGGTGTATTAATTTGAATTTTCTGCATCAGTAATGACGCTGAGCATGAGCTCTGGTGGCATAACACCTAAAGCACTTGACTGCTAACCAGAAGGCTGACGGTTCAAACCAGCCACTCTTCTGAAGGAAGATTGGGCAATCTACTTCCATAGTGATACTGCCTCGGAAACCCAAGGAGGGGTCCCTATGAGTCGGATTCCACTCCACGGCAGTGGGTTTTGTTTTTGGTTTTAATTCATATATCTTTTCTTGTAATGTTTCTGTTCAAGAATATTTTTTGGTTTTTTTTTTCATTTTTTAAATAGTGTTTTTGTCTTATAATTGACTTGTAAGCATTCTTTACATATTCTGGATACAAGTCCTCTGTCAGATAGATGGATTGTAAATATTTCTCTCCAAGTGATTGGTTTAGGAGTTCTAGTGGTGTAGTGGTGAAGGCATTTGGCTGTTAACCAAAAGGTTACTAGTTTGAACCCACCAAAAGAAATATGAGGAAGTGTGCTTCTTTAAAGATTTACAGCATTGGAAACCCAATGGGGGTCACTATGAGTTGCAGTATACTTGATGGCAGTGAGTTTGGTTGAGGTTCTTTGGAGTTATTGGTTTAGTGATGTCTTCTAAAAAAGGAGGTGCTTGCATCTTGATAAATGCTCATTTCTCATTTTTGAATGCTTAGTGCTTTTTGTGTACTGAGAAACTTTTGTCTACCCCAAAGTTCTGAAGATATTCTTTTCTTTTATACTTTCTATGGTAGTTAAATTTGTGTGCCGACTTGGCTTGGCTGTGATCTTGAGTTTTTGGCAGTTGGATGTAATTATTCCCATGATGAGATTGGTTATGATGTAATCACCTCCATGTTGGCATCTGCTGTAAGCAGTTAATCAGTTGAGGGGGAATTGCCTTTGGGGTATGATCTACTTCCAGTATATATGCAAAAGATCCTGCATTTGGTTTGTAATGAATTATCTATAGCTCCTGGAATTGAAACAGTGGCCTACTGTGTTGCCTGCCTATCTTGGGATTGTTGCTTTCATAGTATGTGAGTCAATAATCTGCCATTTTTATCGCTCGTCTTCGATAGGTCAGCATCAGCAGCCAGGAGCAATGTGAGTCAGGAAAAGCCTCTAGCTCACTCCTGCAGGTCTGGGAGGCAGATCTGAAGTCCAAGGTAGAGAGGCTTCCACCTAGCCCCTGGAGCCAGCACTCTGAACTCATACTTCTAGCCTAGCCCTCTCATGGAGCTGGCACTCTGAATTCAGACTTCTGGCTTCCTGGACTGTAAAAAATGATTTTTTCTTTGTTGAAACCACAGAAGTGTGACAGTAACACTAGAGAACTACGATTTTCCCCTACAGAGCATTGCTTTTACATTTTTGTTTATTTATGATTTTGAATCATTTTTTGTGTATAGTGTGAAGTACAACTGAGGTATATTGTTTTCCACATGGATATCCATTCACTTCAGCATCATTTGTTGAAAATAATGTTCTTTCTCTATTAAACTCTGCTTATCCTTTCTCCAATTACTTCTAAATTTGTCAAAAATCAAAGAACGATAACTATATATTTGTAATTCTGGACT
>NW_006921642.1:9907529-9909168 GCF_000298275.1 Orycteropus afer afer
TTTAAAAAAAAAAACCTCAATAATGAACAGAATTACTGGTCAGATGGAGTGTGGTAAAACCCCCAATATTATGCCCCTGGGAAACATTCTGGGCCTGGAATAAAACTCATTCCTTGCGGCTGGCTCTCAGCTCAATAGTAAATAAGATGTACACGGCAGATCACTCAAGCCAGGGTGATGCACCTATACACTCTATGGAAAATTATCCCTTGGAGCAATTGACCATGGGGCACAAGAGAGGCAACATTTGCAGGACACACAGGAGTGCATAACTATGAGGGGCTGGGGGTGAGGTGGTGGGGAACAATGTTTACCGGGCAAAGAGGGGAGGAGACTGGGTTAGGGTTGGGAATGGTAAATAAAAGAAAAAATAATAAATAAATAAATAAAAGCTTTAGTGCGGGGAAAAAAAAAAGAATAGGTTTGATGCATTGAACACCAATGACTGAAAACCAGAGAGACTGTGGGATGACATCAAGAACATCATACACAAAGAAAGGAAAAGGTTATTAAAATGACAAGAAAGAAGGAAAAAAAAAAAAGAAGAGACTCTGAAACTTATCCTTTAATGGAGAGTGGCTAAAACAAATAGAAGAAAGGACAAGAAAAAGAGCTGAATAGAGATTTCAAAGAGCTGCTTGAAAAGACAAAGTCAATTATTATAATGAAATTGTAAAGAGCTGAGTTAGAAAACCCAAAAGGGAAGAATATGCTTGCCATTTCTCAAGCTGAAAGAAGTGAAGAAAAAAATCAAGCCTCGAGTTGTAATATTGAAAGATTCTATGTGCAAAATATTGAATGATGCAGGAAGCATCAAAGAAGATGGCAAGAATACATAGAGACACGGTACAAAAAAGAATTGACTGGTGTTCATCTATTTCAGTTGGTGGACTATGATTAAGAACCAATGGTATTGAAGGAATTGAAGAAAGAATTTGAAGCTGCAGTGAAGAAATTTGCAAAAAACATGTCTCCAGGAATTGATGGAATACCCATTGAGATGTTTGAACAAATGGATGCTGTACTGCAGGCATTTATCTATGCCAAGAAATTTGGAAGATAGCTACCTGACCAACTGGCTGGAAGAGACCCACACTTGTACTTATTGCAAAGAAAGGTAATTCAAGAGAATGTGGAAATCCAACAGAATGTGGAACAATATCATTAATATAATTACTCAAGTAAAATCTTGCTGAAGATAATTCACAAATCTTTACAGCAGTATATTGACAGAGAACTTCCAAAAATGCAAACTGGATTCAGAAAAGGACATGAAATAAGGAATATCATTGCTGATGTCAGATAGATCTTGGCTTAAGCAAAGAATACCAGAAAGATGGTTACTTGTGTTTTATTGACTATGCAAAAACATTTGACTGTGTGTACCATAACAAACTGTGGATATCACTGTGAAGAATGGGAATTCCAGAACACTTAATCATGCTCATAAGGAACCTGTACATAGACAAGTAGAGTGTTGTTCTTACAGAACAAGGGGATACTGCATGGTTTAAAATCAGAAAGAGTGTGTCAGGATTGTATCCTTTCACCATATTTATTCAATCTGTATGCAGAGCAAATAATCTGAAAATCTGGACTACACGAGGAAGAATGCCACATCAGGATTGGAGGAAGACCC
>NW_006921642.1:9909742-9912615 GCF_000298275.1 Orycteropus afer afer
TTTTTTTTATTACTATAGATTTAAAATAAATATTCTAACCTGATAATATTTTAGTATTTGATGGGTTATAACACATGGCATTTATTATTAGTAGTGTTAATACTTGTTTACAGAGGGTGGCTAGTCTTATGCCAGCTACTCTGTCACCTAAGAGCACAGTTTCTTATTTACTGATGTTTGATAATATTCATACCTTGGTAAATTGAAAAGTGTAACAAATTCTTTGGTATCCCTCCCATTGATGTATAGAAGCTAATTACCCTCTCCTTGAATGTGGACTCATTTTAGTGACTTTCTTAAAATATAGAATGTGGCAAAAAAAATATACCTTAATAGACACCAGGCTAAATTATAAGAATACTTAAAGTTCTTTTCCAGATTTCTTGGAACACTCTCTGTAGGAAACCTGAAATGTCATTTAAGGAGTTCAGATATCCTAAGACTGCCATTGCTGGAAAGGGCACATAGAGGTGGCCACGGACAGATTCAACTTAGCCCAGAATTTCAGCTATCCCACTAAAATAATAGACATATGGGGATAGTCATCTTTGACCTTCCAGACTGGTCCTTCTGTCAGTTGAGTATCAGAGTGACTTTGAAAAATTCTATGTGGAACAGAAGACTCCATGGATGATTTAATCTCTGCTAACAGGTGGAACATAGAACTACTATTAACAGCTGTCAGGTAGAAGTTTTTCCTATCTGTCATATTCTGATGAAAAATGTTAATTGCTCTTTTAATAAAAAGCTTTATATGATACTCCACAGCTCTCAATAGGGCTTCCTCAGCACACTCCAAAGAACTATTGACATTGAGCCCATGCAGAGCAGTGTTCACATCTAGGATTTTCTATTTATTATTTATAGAGTATTATATCCCATTGTCAACCTTCCTGATTCTCAATCTTTCTTGTCATCTCTATACAGGGAAGAAAAAAAGAAGAAAGCTGCCAAAGTTCATCCCATCTCTGCTCCCTAAAACCTAAAATAATGCTACTTGGCTTCCCTGTGTCTGTTGCAGTGTCTTTACCTAAAAAAAAAAAAAAAAAAAAATGGTTACTGTAGCATGCTTTCACAGAGAGAATGTGAGAATTCAATGAGCTCATCCTGAAAATAATTAATGTCAGGTACAATTAATTTGCTTAAAATAAATGTTAGGTGTTATTAGTTCAATGATTATTAAATAAGAAAAATCAGAGGCATGTATCCGTAAAAAGGGCTAATAAATGTCAAATTCCTTCTTTCTTTCTCAAAAAAAGGTCACATTGAATATAAGACAAACTTGTCTTTGGCATAGCCTTTAGGAGTTCAGAGGAGAACTGCTGGGGCAATGGTGAAGCACTTGACTGGTAGCCGAATAGAGGGTGATTAGAACTCAATAGATTATTCCATAGTAGAAAGGTGTAGCAATTGACTTCCATAAAGGTTACAGCCTCAGAAACCCTGTGGGCAAGATCTACTCTTCCCATAGGTCACTATGAGTCCAAATGGACTTGATACCAATGTGTTTTGGTTTCAGGTTGAAGAGTTCAGTGTTCCCTACATACTTATACAAAATAAAGTCTAAACTCTCAACTTCAAAAAACTTAGCATATCTATGTTTTGTAAATGTTAGAAAAAGTAAGCAATAATTTGACCACTGACAAAACCACCAACATTGCTATACAAAAATAATGATCTATTTTAAAGTGTTACACCACTCCTCTGTCAGTTTGTCATACTGTGGTGGCTTGAGTGCTGCTGGGAGGCTGGCAGCTACACCATAGGTTTTGCAAATACCAGGAGGGTCACCTATAGTGGACAGGTTTCAACAGAACTTCCAAACTAAGACAGACCAGGAAGAAGGAAGGGGCCATCCCACTTCTCAAAGAATTAAACAGTGAAAAACTTATGAATAGCAGTGAAACCCTATGTGATATACTACTGGAACACTTTATGACTAGCTCTGAAACATTGTATGATACAGTGCGACAAGATGAGTTCCTCAGGTAGGAAGATACTCCATATACAACTGAGGAAGAGTTGCCTCCCTCCTCAAAGCAGCGTCAACTATAATAATCTGGATGGAGTAAAGCTTTCAGGATCTCCAGTTGGTGATCTGGCATGATTCAAAATGGGAAGACACAGCTGCTAATATCCATTAATAATTGGAATGAGGAATGTACATATTGTGAATGTAGAAAAATTTGAAACTGGCAAAAATGAAACAGAATGCATAAGAATCGATACCCTAGGCATTCATGAGCTGAAATGGACTGATTTTTACCATTTTGAATTAGACAACCATATTATGTACTATACCAGAATGACATACTGAAGAGGAATAGTGTGGCATTCATCATCCCAAAAAATGTTTCAAAATCCATCCTAAAGTACAATGCTGTCAGTGATAGAATAATATCCATATGCCTCCAAGGAAGACCAGTTAATTCTAGGATTATTCAAATTTATGCACCAACAACTAAAGTTAAAGACAAGAAAATTGAAGATTTATACCAGCTACAGCAGGTCTGAAAATTGGCCAAACATACAATCATGATGTATTCATTATTACTGGTGACTAGAACATGAAAGTTAGAAACAAAGAAGAATCATCGGTAGTTAGAAAATGTGGCCTTGGTGACAGAAATAACGCTGGATTATCACATGATATAATTTTGCCAGACCAATGACTTATTCATGGCAGATATCTTTTTCCGACAACATAAACAGTGCCTATACCTGTGGACCTTGCCAGATGAAATACACAGGAATCAAATTGACTATATCTGTGGAAAGAGGAGATGGAGAAGCTCAATATCTTCAGCCAAAACAAGACCAGGAGTTGACTGTGGAACAGACTATCAATTGCTCATGTGCAAGTTCAAGTTGAA
>NW_006921642.1:9917885-9928781 GCF_000298275.1 Orycteropus afer afer
CTTTTGAGTTGTGGTGTAGACAAAGAATACTGAAAAATATCATGGACTACCAGAAGAAGGAATAAATCTATTTTTGAAGAAATGCAGCCAGAATGCTCTTTGAAAGCAAGAATGGCCATACGTTATCTCACCTACTTTTGTCATGTTGTCAGAAGGGACCATCCCCCAGAGAAATACATCACACTTGGTAAAATGGAGGGTTGGTGAAAAAAGGGAAGACCCTCAACAACATGGATTGACACAATGGCTGCATCGATTGGCTCAGGTATAAGAAGGATTGTGAAGATGGTGCACAACTGGTCAGTGTTTCATTCTGTAGTACATAGGGTTGCCATTAGCTGGACCCAACACCATGGCACCTAACAAGAACAAGAGCAACAGTTTAAAGCCTTGTGTAGTCCACTGTACTGGAGAGATAGTTAAGGCACAATTGTTTCAAGATGCAAAGAGGACAAAAAAATAAACCAAAAACCAAACGTAGTGTTAAATAGCTGTTTTGCTGCACAGAATCTTATCTAATTGGTCTCATTTGAAAATGCACATTCATTTCACTATATTTGCAAATCATGATTTTTTGACCTAATAATAATACGTAGTGTGGAAATGCTTTCCTGGGCAAGAAGATTTTTGATTTATTTTGCTGAGCATTCGAAAATGTAGCTAAGTAGCTCCCTTGCACTGAAATACTGAGCTACTGCATACACAAATTTAGTGTGGAGTGTGCCATGTATAGCAATTTTGATATTGCTATGTACAATTCACATTTACTGCATTCAGCCAATTACCCCCATATTCTCAAAGTATAGCACTTACAGCAGGTTGGCAGTTAATACAAGTGCAAAGAACTTTATACAGTTTGCATAACATTCCATCTATTTATTGATATGGTGTAAGGAAGTGTTCCTCCATCATACCCACCTGATAGTCAAAGAGAGTGGAGAGAAAAATATCAACCTGAAGACATTTGTTTCATGATTTTGCTTACTGTTTGCTCCTTTGAAACACCATCACAATTCTTGCTAACAAGCATGTAATGCAACTGTCCTGCAGCTCTCACAAAGAGGGTTAAAGGAGAACCAATCAATATATTAACATATCTCACTCTCATATCAGTGGACAGTAAAATTACTCTGTATTTGTTTTTCTGGGGGAACTGAAGCCCCCCAAAGCTTCTGTAAAACATCTAATTGTAATCCTTCTCTCCAAATGCCATCCAGGAATGAGCAAGCTACATCTCATGTCCCCATAGTAATAGGTCTCCTAATGTCTGAGATAACTCTGTCTTTATCCTGGTTAAAACCCAAAGCAAAATCATTGATGTCAGGTCAATTCAAACTCACAGTGACCCCCAGTGGGTTTCCAAGGAGGTAAAATTTTACAGAAGAAGATTTTCTCATCTTCCTCCTGCAGAACACCTAAGGGTTTTGAACTTTCAATCTTCTGGTTAGCAACAAAATGCCTTAGGCACTGAGCCACCAGAACTCCTTTCATCCTGGTTAATGATACATAAAATTCATGGGGTCCAGACCTATACCTAAGTCAGTTGTTGACTGGGAGCTTTTGTTATGGGTTTCCTTGACAAAATATACTCCAAGACATATAGCCCTGTTCTCAGTTCATACGTTTCTTTTTAAGAGCAAGAAGGACTCTCTGTAACTATGTTAGTATGTTTCAATATAAAGATGAGTAAGGTGTAGTCCCTTGGCTTGGTGAATTTATAACCTATTAAAAGAAGACAATAATAATAATAATAATAATAATAATAATAAAAGTGTTAGTTGCTGTGAGAGTGATATGTAAGTGTATAGTGGTTATATAGTGTTAATAAAGGAAGGGATGACCATTTTCAAGGGTGAACATGAAAATGTCTTCACAGAAGAGGTGAACTGAATCTGAGAAATACCAGACAGACAAAAAGGAGAAAGGCATTCTAAGAGAAGGAAGAAAGAAGCATTTTTAATAAGGGCAAGAAGTTATAAAATAGTATATTGATTTCTAGAAACTAGAAAATATATTACAGTAGAGAACATAAAATATACAGGTAGAAGACTAACTTACTATCCCAGCGAGGGCACATTGAATATTAAAGGGAGAACCTATGAGTACTTATTCCAGAATAACAAGTATAAACCAGAATTGTCCCAAACAAGCTGGCGTTAGAGTTCATATGGGTATAGGGTGAATGGTAAGCCTGTAGTGTTAATAGGTTAGAACATGTATCACAACTGTTGCTCTTCTATACCATGCTAAGAGGTTTGAACCTTATACAATGTAGGCATAATTTTGTCCTCTGGTGTCATGCTTATAGTTATATTATATATATGGCAAAAGGGTTTGGCATATGCAGTTAACATTTGACTTCAAGAGACAGATTATCATGGATAATTCAAGTGGGCCCAATATAGTTAAGTGAACCTTTAAAAGCAGAAGAAGAAGTCAAAAAGTAGCAGTAAAGATGGACATCAGAGATAGTAGACGCATGAGAAAGACTTGACATATCATTGCTGGTTTTGAAGATGGAGGGAACCAAAGAATACAAGTGACCTCTAAAATCTGATTGGCCTCTGTCAGCAGCCAGAAAAGAAGCAGTGACTTCAATCTTACAACAGCCAGGAACTGAATTTTGCCAACTACCTGAATGACCATAAAACTAGATCTTTCCAAGTACCTCCTAAATAAGAGCCCAGTCTGTTGATACCTTTATTTCAGCTTTGCGAGACGCTGAGAAAGGAAACAGAGGACCCAGTCAACCTCACCTTGACTTAAAAACTATAGAATTTTAAGAAAATCGATGAGTGTTATTTTTAGGTCATTAGTGTGCTATTCATTATTTTTTATGCAGCAATAGACAACTAATCTACTGAGTATGAAAAGAAAGTTATTAAAAATTTTAGACAGAAGAATCACATGATTAGTTTTACGTTTTATGAAGGCTGCTTTTGTTGTCAATACGGAGAAGAAATTGAACTGGGAAATCGAATCAGAACACAGATAAAATACTACTGCAATGATGTGGCTGAAAGATGGTGTGATCTGGGCTAAGGTCTGGTTAAGAGGTGAAGGTATAAGAGAAATTAAGGAGGTAGTGCCAACATGACTGGATACTGATTAATATACAGTGTGGTAAGGAAGGAGGTGAGTTGGGTTTTCTAACGTGGGTGACTAGGAGGGTGGAGTGACATATACTAAGAAGAGTATACATTTGCATGTTAGTAAAAATAATGACTTCAGAGTGGTCATGCTGAGATTTAATTGTCTGTGAAACAATGTCTGATAAAACCAAACCAAATCTACTGCTATGGAGTTGATTCCTACACATTGCAACCTCCATTGAGTTTCCAAGACCCATTAGAGTTCCTTTGATATGTCTGATAGGGAGTCTAATACATAGGTCTTGAATGTGGAGAATGAAGACTGAAGATATGCATTTGGCTGTAATCCCAAGAAAAGTGATTGTTGATGTTATTAAGAGATGACAGAGTAGGTAGTATAAAATTTTAAGGTGAAAAGACAAGAGAGTTAAGGGAAAAACCTTGACAAACATCAACTGGTTTAGAAGGTGTAGAAGTAGAATACAGGCAGGAAAAGCAGACAGAATAGATGGAAAAAAAAAAAAAAAAGTAAGAAATTGTAATGTCATGAGAACAAAACAAGGAATTGTCAGTAATGTCTGATTCTAACCAAACCAAAACCAAACTCACTGCCATCGAGTGGGATTCAACTCATAGTGACCTCTCCTTGGATTTCCAAGGCAGTATCACTATGGAAGTAGATTGCCCAACTTTCCTTCCAAGGAGTGGCTGGTGTGTTTGACCCCCAGCCTTCTGGTTAACAGTCAAATGCCTTAGGCACTACGATACCAGAGCTCCTTGTCTGATTCTAGAAAGTCATAAAGTAAAATGGAAATAAGAAGAAATTATAGAATCTGACAAGAAAATTACTGATAAATATTTCTTAGGTAAGAAAGCTCTATTTCTTCTTCTGACAGTTGGATGCAGAAGCTGATGCCATAGAAGTTATGCTTTACCTATCTAAAAGGAAGGAGTTTTGGTGGTGTAGTGCCTAAGACATTTGACTTCTAACCAGAAGGCTGGTGGTTCAAACCCCCAGTCACTTCTTGGAAAGAAGATTGGGCAATCTACTTCCCTAGTGATACCACTTCAAAAACCCAAGGAGGGGTCACTATGAGTCAGATCTGACACATTTGCTGGCAGTGAGTTTGGTTTTCTTTTTTGGTACCTAAAAGGAAGTTGGCTACATCAATACAAATCATCCAGAAGCATATTGGAATGTTATTTGAGAAAAAAAAAAAATACACTTCTATTACATTATAGTTTGTATTCACATTTTAGTGTATTTTTATCCTAGGCCACCATTAAGAGCCCTGGTAGCCTACTGCCTATGGCATTTGACTGCTAACCAGAAGGCTGGCCATTCAAACCCCCCGTCACTCCTCGGAAGGAAGACTGGGCAATCTATTTCCGTAGAGATAGGGCCTGGGAAACCCAAGGAAGGGTTGCCATGAGTCAGGATCCACTCAAGGGCAATGAGATACATGCGGAACACTAGCTGCAAAGACTGGAAGAGTAAGAAAACGAGGGAAAGGATTAGAGACTGCACAAAATTACAGGCCAGCAAGGAATGTTCAGAAGAACTTGGACACAAGCTGCTTCTACAGACTCCATTATCTCAGTCTTGTTTGCATAGAGAATGCTTGTTTTGAATGTGAAAAGTACAATAAACACATTTTTTTAAGGATTGTTGAATACATCATTAGCAGATAACTTCAACAACTAAATGTATGTTCTTTCTAATGCAAATTTATTCTGAGGTTTTCTACTCCTAGGAAGATCATTCTGAGTTACTTTGTTAGTCAAACCAAAAAAAAAACCAAACTCATTGCCATCCAGTGGAATCATAGTGACTCCTCCTTCGGTTTCTAAGGCAATATCACTAAGGAAGTAGATTGCACAACCTTCTTTCCTAGGAGTGGCTGGTGGTTTTGAACCAGCAGTCTTCTGGTTAGCAGTCAAATGCCTTAGACACATTAGGGCAAATATTTGTAGGTCCATCCATTTTGTCACAGTGATACCTCTCATCTTCAAAGGAATAATATATATGTGTGACATGCATAAGGCCAAATAAATTACCTCTTAAGGATCCAATTGTATTCATCAACCACAAATTAAAATGATTTATGTAGATTACTCAGACTATAAACATTTATCAGCCATCAGTAGTATAAATGATGACAATGTTGAGGGGACTTTTGAGGTTTCAGATTACTATCATTTGATTATTGATACACAGTATTTTGAAAGTTTTACAGACACATGTGAAGAATAGATTCTGTATTAGAAGAATCACACATATTTTTTTCTCAAAATGCCATTATTGAAAACAATTATAATATTTGAATTTACAGTCAATCACATAAACTCATAAAAAAGCAAAACTTCACTGCTAAAAACAAAAAACTGTTGAATAGTTAAAATAGAAACCTAGTACTTGTTAAGAAACATGCAGTGAGCTTCATTATTATACACCAGAATATTCTTGTTATATTATTATTCCTGTTAAAACCTGCATGTTTGTTATTCAGGATAGTTATAGAATATTTTTTTTTTATTTTAAAGCAGTACATAAATATATATTAATCATTTCCAAATTGGTGTTAAATTGCAAGTCCATGATTTCCATTAAGTAGACTGGGGAACAGAAAGAGGTGATTTATTGTAATAATGAACTTAAAGTGTGTGAGGTTCATAGTGCATACAAAGTTTAGACTTTACGAAGCATTTATTCATTTTCACAATTTCACTAAAGTTCTCGGAATTTAAGTTCTCTTACCACAATTTTCCATTATTCACAATATAGTATAGACTAGGTACCCTAGCTAATCTTTCCACTACATACAACTAAAAATCCTGGAAAAAAAAACACATTTCATATACGAATCAATACAATAGAAAGAAAAGAATTTGAAGTTGAAATTTAAGCAGAGAAAGAAACCTAATGAAGAAGTAGAGTTCTAAAATAGCTTTGGCCTTGAGGAAATGTGCCAAAAAGGTTTGAATTTCAAATTCATTTGCACAAGCCTCTTAAAGTGAAGAAATGTGACAGAATATCCAGTGCCTTAAAAAGTTGAGAGTCTATTAAGAAATTCACTCCCCGCAGCTGGAACTATCAAACGAAGAAACCCTCAAGTCTAATCGTGAACTAAAACTAAGGACCACTCATTCTGCCCCGCGGCTATAGGATATATTTCTGTCTATAAATTTGATAGTGAATGAAAGTTAAACATACACACACACACAAAGATAAATAAACACATACTTTCTGTCAATCTTTGAGAAAGAAAAGCAGAAAAAAAGAATATTGGACTTCCTATTAATCTCTTTGATTATAATGAATTAAAAAATACATGAATTAATAAATAAAATGTCAAATACATGTAATTTCCCTAAAGCTCAATTTATTTTAAACTTATTTTTCTAACATTTTATTGTGATTTGGGTGAAAGTTTATAAAGGAAATTAGTTATCCATTCAACAATTCATACACATTTTGAGTTATGACATTGATAGCAATCTCACAATGTAACGCTCTTCCTAATTCCTCCTGTGTTTACCATTTCAATTCATCCTTCTTTCTTATCCCTTCCTTCCTTCTGAAGTTTATTCTTGGGCAAATGCTTCTTTTTGATCTTGAATGGTTGATTTTTTCTAAGGAGTGATGCCTTCCTGGTGTTATTGTTCACCTTAGAGGCCTGTCTATTGCTTGGCTGAAAGTTGAGCCACTGTAGTGAGTGCAGTTCCAGGCTAGAGGTGTGTCTAAGGTCCATAGCCTGGGAGGTTCAACTAGTCTCTATTAAAGTTATTTATTTACTTAACTGTTTTATTGAGTTTTGGTGAAAGTTTACACAGTGAATTAGGCTCTCATTTAATAGTTTCTATACATAATGTGTTCAATGACATTGGTTACATTTTCTACATTGTGCCAACATTTTCCATATTTCCTTTCTGTTTCTTCTACTTCCCTTATTCCAGCTTCCCTGCCTTCCATGACCTTCATACATATATACATACATACATATATATGTAAAAATTTAGTTAAAAAATATATATAATGTTTATTTATTTTTTTTACTAAATTTTTTAACGTGATTTGGTTGCAAATTTGCAAAGTGGATTTGTTTTACTCCTACCAGCCCATGCCCGTATGGTTTCATGGCCCCAATTACAATCTCAATAATAAAAAGCTTTCCTCCCACTCCTTCTATGTGACTACCCCATCCCTGTGCCCTTTTTACCTACTCATTCCTGTCTATCCAGCTTTCCTTCTATGCACATGTTGCCTTTCTGATGTCTCATGGTTGATTGATCCAAGGGTTGATGTGCTTAGGGTAGATGGGTGCATCTCCCTGGGGTAGGTGTTATGCTTGCAGGCCTTTCTGCTGTTTGGCTCAGAGCTAATCCATGGAAGTGAGTCCACTTCTAGACACAAAGGATAACCTGGGGCCCTAGGCACAGGGGTTCCACCTGTCTCTATCCAACCAGTAATTCTGGTATTTTTGTGATTTTGAATTTTGTTCTACATTTTTCCTCCAACTCTATCCAGGGTTGCCAATTTTGATCCCTTTCAGAGTGGTTGGCATTGGTAATCAGGCACCATCTAGTTCTCCTCATCTCAGGGTTGTGAAGGCTGAGGTCCCTATGGTCCATCATATCCTTGGACTAATTGTTTCCAAGGAGCTCTGGTAGCATAGTGCCTAAGGCACTTGACTGCTAACCAGAAGTCTGGCGGTTCAAACCCACCAGCCACTCCTCAGAAGGAAGATGGGACAATCTACTTCCGTGGTGATACTGCCTCAGAAACCCAAGGAGGGGTCGCTATGAGTCAGGGCCAACTCAATGGCACATAACAACAACAATAATTGTTTCCATATGACTTTGATTTCCTTCATTCTTCTTTGCTTTAGATGAGGGGAGACCAATAGTTGCATCTTAGATGGCCACTTTTAAGACCCCAGTTACTACTCACCAATATAAGATTTAGAAGAAGATTTTTATGCACTGTGTTGTGCCAATTGAACTTGATGTCCCTGAGACCATGGTCCCAAGTCTCTAGGCCTGGTACTCTCCCACAGGGGGCTTGGTTGTTACTGAGAAGCTTTTCCAACCCTGTCCCCTGTTGCTTTTATAATGTATATGGATATTTTTAGGAGCTCTGGTGGCATAGTGCCTAAAGCATTTGACTGCTAACCAGAAGGCTGGCGGTTCAAATCCACCAACCACTCCTCGGAAGGAAGGTTGGGCAATCTACATCTATAGTGATACTGCCTTGGAAACTCAAGGAGGAGTCACTATGAGTTAGATCTGACTTGATGGCAATGAGATAGATATTTTTCTAGCACAAATACATACATAAGAATATCTTCAGCCAAATCTAACCTTGGTCAAAGATATATTCCTTCACCTACCCACACCTGATCTCCTCCTTTGTCTATGCATTTATCCATTGACTAGTGTTTGCTGCCACTTGTAATTCAGTATTATTGTGCATATAATAGTATTTACCACTGTTGTCTATATCTTTTGTGCATGTTTCTGTGTCCTCCTTTTTTGTTATATTGTATTTCTCTTCCCTACACTCAAATCAACACATGACTCAACCAGTCAGAAATTTTCCTTCCCTTCCTTTCTACTCCTGGTAATCAACAAAGTAAATTCCTTTCCCTGTGTAAACATTTCCTTAACTTTTTATAATAATAGACTCATAATATTTGTCCTCTGTGACTGACCTACTTCACTCAGCATAATGTCCTCCAAATTCATTCATGTTATTATATGATTCATAGATTCTTCGTTATTCTTTAAAGTTGCATAGTATTCTATTGTATGAATGTACCATAGTTTGGTTATCAATTCATCTGTTTGTGGGCACTTAGGTTGTTTCCATCTTTTTGCTATAGTGAATTGTGCTGCTATGAACATGGGTGTGCATATGTCTATTCATGTCCTGAATCTCACATCTTTAGGGTATATTCTTAGTAATGGAATTACTGGATCACATGGTATTACTATTTCCAATATTTCAAGGAAACACCATAGCATTTTCCACAGTGGCTCTACCATTTTATAGTCCCACCAGGAGTGTATGAGACACCCAACCTCCACACATCCTCACCAGCATTTGTTATTTTCTGCCTTATTTGACTTTGGCATTATTGCCGGAGTGAGATTATATCTCATTGTTATTTTGATTTTCATCTCTTAAATGGATAAGGATCATGAGCATTTCCTAGTGTGTTTATTGACCACCTGTATATCTTCTTTAATGAAGTCTCTGTTTATGCCCTTTTCCCATTTTTTAATTGGATTTTCTTTTTGTTGTTGAAGTGTTGAAGTTTTCTACAGATTTTAGAGATAAGTCCTTATCACATATGTCATAGACAATATTTTTTTTTTCCCCAATCTGTAGGTTCTCTTTTTATGCTTGGAGAAGGCTTCCAATACATGTAAGAATTTAATTTTCAAAAGGTCCCTGTCTTGTAGTTTCTCTTCCTCTGCTTGTGCATTTTGGGTTATGCTTGACAGTCTATTTATTCCATAAATTAGGGCCCCTAGGTTTGCCCATATTTTATCTTTGATGAACTTTATGGCTTTAGGTTTTACATTTAAGTCTTTGATCCACTTTGAGTTTGTTTTTGTATATGATGTGAAGTATGGATCTTAGTTCATTTTTCTGCAAGTGGCTATCCAATTTTGCCAGTATCATTTGTTAAAGAAGCTATCTCGCTTCCATTTAATGGGTTTTGGCCTTTTGTCAGAGATTAGCTGACCATAGATGGAAGGGTCTATTTCTGTGTTTTGGTTCTCTGGTGCTGCTCTGAGATGACTTGGTGGCACCTAAAAACTACAACAACAGTGCTGTTCTAACAGAAAATACCACAAAGGAGTGGCTTTCACAGACAGGAGTTTATTCATTTACAGTTTTGGGGGCTAGATGTCTGAGTTCAGAGTTCCAAGCTCTAGGCACTGGGTGAAAACCCTTCAACTTTGGACTTCAGCTCTGCCTCCTGCTCCTGGCCCACTGGAGCTAGAGTTACCTCTTTACTCAGGCAGCTGCTGGCTGCTTAGGCTAACCAGCCGAAGGTTGATAAATAAAATGACATAGTCCTAATGTTACCACAAGACATGGCAGACAACTAGTTCAAGTCGAAAGACAGTCTTAAGATAGGCAGGAAAAATGACAGGCTGCTCAATGAAGAGCTGGCTATGTCCAGGGTACAAACATGCCAATAAACTGCAAACCATTCCCAAAGCTTCTCCTTACATACTGGAAGAAGACCACATCCCTCAAGCAGTTACTCAGCTTCTCATGGTGGATTCCACCATGGAGTTGATTGCCAGTCTCATCATGGGGAATCACTACAACCAGCTGCCTAGTCACACAAAACCAGGCCCAGCCAAGTTGACATATAATCTTGACTATGACAGAGACATGAGATCCAGGTAAGGGGATTTAGACAGGCCCCACCCCAAGAGGGAGGAAGTGGGGGAAAGCCGGGGACAGAAGAGCCATGGGATAAAGTAAGGGGAGGGCAGAAAGTTTTCGAACATCTAAGGGAGGCAAAGGAGCTCTGGTAGCATAGTGCCTAAAGCACTTGACTGCTAACCAGAAGGGTGGCGGTTCAAACCCACCAGCCACTCCTTGGAAGGAAGATGGGACAATCTACTTCCATAGTGATATTGCCTCGGAAACCCAGGGAGGGATTGCTTTTCTTTCCATTTAACTTAGCACTTGGTTTTTCCATGTTGTTAAAGGATGTTGATATAATCTGGTTTGGGATTGCATTGAAGTTGTAAATTGCTTTGGGTAGTGACATTTTTA
>NW_006921642.1:9949983-9953538 GCF_000298275.1 Orycteropus afer afer
AAAAAAAAAAAAAAAAAAGAAGTTAAGATAGTGAACTACTGAAACCAGAGTAAGTAATTATGGTTTTGAAGTGAATCCCCCTAATCCATCTCTGTACTTTAGACGTGGATTAGGTGGATAAAATGGGAATACTTGTGCACCTTTAGTTGGAGGCTCTGAACAACTGATGACAACCTTTCCACATTTCAGAGCTGCGCATAGACCTCCCATGAAGGGCTAGCCAAGACAGGCCCAAAACAGCTGTCTTTGCTTTTAGCCAAATATCCATTTGAAGGATATAAAGGAAAAGTTGAAGTCTTTCTTTGAAGGGACTACAATTTTAGTATCAGTCACTACTCCTTCCGTGGACTTGAGGAAACTAAGTGCATCATTTCAGCTATCATTAAAGGGTGGGGGGTTGATCAGGAGGCCTGTAATAGAAGGGGAAAGGACTGCAGCTTGGGTGTCAGCATCCCCACTGACACCAGAATGAAATTCATTTTTCTTATAAAACAGATGTTGGTTTTTAGGAGAGAGAGTTCAGCCTTGGACTGTCTTAGATCTTTCTCAAGAAGCCTTGAGTGAGGAGACTTATGTACAAAAAGCCTGGAAGAGCATTACCAGATGACCAAGGTTGTAGGGAGAAATCTTAAGAGACTATGCAGGTGATTGATTTATTCTACTGGGAAGAACTATACAGAAGGAATACCCAGCCATGGGGAGGGGTCTCCAAAGAGCCCACAAATGAGTTCTGAAAAATTCAGCACTGAACTTCCTGTTACTTTCAGAGCAATCAAACAACCATTTTCAAGGGTCAATTGACACATTGCAATGCAAGCTCTTTTCTCCATAACATTCTGTAATTTCAGTACTGCAAGAGCCAAAGTCACACTAGTGTGTGGAGTGAAAGCAAATACATATTAGATATAGAAATAGATAAAAAGATAATGACAGGCTGCTTTTTCACTGCAGGCTTTCCACGTAGAGTAGACCCAAAGTTGTGAAGAGAACTTTAAACATAGCTTGGTGTTTTGACTCTTACAAAGCGCAAGACATTTTAATTAATACAATGATTCTTGGAAATAAAAGTGATTAGAAGACTTTTTATTATCTGGTGAGTTAGCAGATAAGTTAAGGGATCTACTCTATATTTCATTCAATCACAGGGCTTGGCCCCCTCAAAGAGGGTGGGATGGTTTTAAACAGGCAGTTGGGAGAGGTGAGTAAGTTGACTTCTGATTGTATCTTTAGCATCCCACTTTTTTGTTGTCCTAGTTACATAAATATTAAGAAAACCTTACACTGAATATTCCATATTTAAACCAATGCTAAAAGAGTTTATTAAATAATAATTTTGGAAATATAATTTTAAATATCAATTTATCATATTGAATGCTTTTGAGCTTTACTAAAAGGCATGCTTTGAAAATAATGAAAACTAACTGAAAACAATCAAGTTAAAAGCATTTCAATGGACTAAACATACTCTGTAGCTTGAGGGTGTTGGGCGACGCAGGAAGGAAATGGAGAAACTCAAAGCAAGGGCATCTCACTGAGGTATATCAAATCCTATTAGACCAGGTAATTTCCTTGGCTGGGAACAGGACAGGGCTTCTATTGTTTTGTCTTCCTTGACTGAAATCTTTTCTTTATCCTTCATATTTTCTTCATTTGAAGGTAATTCTATTCCTTTTCCACATTTGCTGTGTTGGGTATTTTTCTTGTGAGTTTACTTTTAAGGTTATATGATGTATGTAGTAAATATTTAAAATTCTTATTAAAGTTTTTTTAGCTATTTCTATATTGAATAGTTCTAGTTAGTGTTGATAACATCTCTCTAAAGCTTTAAAAATGTATTACCTCAGTATAGAGAATTGATTATGCTCCTTTGAAATTTGATTGCCTACAGAGCTTGACATGATGTTTATTCTCATTGTGAAATAAGCCATTTAATCAGGAATGCATACACACCCATCTGAAACTTGAAGGAAATAAGTAATATTTGACTTGTGTTTAAATATCACACATTCCTATTATAATGCTGACAATTTAGATCTAAAGTTCAATTATTGAACATATATATTTTAATGATAGCATACGCACACAGAGTGTTTACAGTTCACAAGGGAATTTTACAAATGTCATCTCATAAATTTACCATAATAATGTTGTGAGGTAGGGTTGAAAGATATTAGCCTTCAAACATAAAAGTTGGAAAAAAAGATTTATGTTGGTTGCAGATCTGCCCAAAGTCTCTCAGTCTGTAGCAATAACTGTTCTAAATAATTGCACCTGAAAAATATTCAAAAGGGGAGTGAGGCAATGAGAGGTCATTTAGACCATCCTCACAAAGGATGTACAACATGTTTCCACCACATTTCTACTGAAGGTCAATGAGGTCCTTTTTGTCGCCTTTATGATAAAGCACCTTGATTCCTATGTAAATCCTACTGTTTATCACCTAGTTGAAGGTTTCTTTTTTCCTAATCAACAGCATAGATTCCTATATTTGCTTTATTTATTTGTTTGCTTTTAAATACTGCATAGCCAATGCTACAACCAATAGACTTTTTGTTGCTTCTATTGTATATTTGCTTGCATACTCCAAGAAAATGAAAAATAATACTACTGTTGGGAAAATAATGGTAACAAAATCCAAAAGCTTAGTATTTGAGAAAATAAGCACAAAAAACAAAGGGTCATAAATGACTTCAAGTGTAAGAGGGATAAAATAAGTAGCTATCAATATAATTTGACCTGACAAGAATATAAAGATATATTAGGCCATGGTTCTTGGGAAAATTAGAAGGAGAAAAAAAAACATTGGTAAGTTAGGAATCTAGGCTTGAGTCATACACTCTCAATGCAGCAGATAAATGGTAAAGTGCTAGTTAACAGTCTACAAATGCATTCAGTCTGAGCAAAAAAGGGCAGGAAGGCAGAAACATCTGATCATCTCTAACTTCACAAGGAGGAGAGAGAAAGATCAACAAACACTAACAACCCAAAGCTGATTCCCATGAGGTCAAACATGCCACCAGCCTCCAACTTTTTGCCAATTTCTGACACCAACTGTTCTTCCTATGTCACTCTACATGGATTTATTGAGTCATATATTTGGTTAAAAACTTTGTCTCATTTAGTCAAAGCTCAAAGAGGCTTCTGCCTTATAATAGTTAAGTCTAAACCAGATGATTGTAGATTCATGTGACATTTCAAGGCCATATTAGTTAACAAATTGTTGCTAACTCTTCCTCAAAAGTTCTACCAGTTTGGCTTCTTTGGTGTTTATGAAAACAAGCCCTGGTAGTACTTTGGTTAAAATGTGGCTGCTAACCGAAAGATCAGCTGTTCGAATTCACCATCCACTCTGTGAGAGAAAGATGAGGCAATGTGGTGCTACTCTGTCCTATAGGGTCATTATGAGTTGGAATCAAATAGATAGCAAAGAGTTCGTGTTTTTTTTTTTTTTTTTTTTTTATTTTTTTTGTATGTGTTTGTGTATGACATTTTATGAAGCAACAATTTATTCTGAGATTAACATAGAAGGGTTTCAAGCATGGACTACGAACTATG
>NW_006921642.1:9954048-9962789 GCF_000298275.1 Orycteropus afer afer
TCTGTGGGCTATTGAAAAAGGAATACTTTGCTTTTAGATGGACTAAAATATTGAATAATATATTGCTATAGTACTGAGGTAAAGGAGAAAGCATTTAAAAAAAAAGAAAAATCCATGCTTCTACCAAAACATCATGCTACAATTATTCTTCTGTCATGAAAAGTTCCTTTAGATATAATGGTCACAATCATTTCATTTTCTAACTTATTATGCAGTCTGAAGGTGAATTGAAAATTTCAATTCCAGGTTATGGTTATAATTATTAACTGCGAAAATCCCTGTTGCCTTTCATTAAGTAGTTAAAATATTTAATTGAGACTATAGGGTGTCTACACGTAGAACAGTGCCATGCATAATTATCCATACACATAAAGGAACACTGACGGCACTTTTAACAACGAAACAGATCATCAAAAAATTACATTTTTAATTTAAGTTTTGACTTTAATTTTCTCAGTGACTAAATACACAGATCTGAATATTCTGCAAGTGAGGATATTAAGCTAAATATATGAAATATAGAATGGCACAGGGAGAAAAATATATTTTAACATAAATAGATAAATCTAATATACATTAAGGGGCTCTGGTGGTATATTGGTTAAGGCATTGACTGCTAATCAGAAGGTCAGGGGTTTGAAACTACCAGCCGACCATGGAAGAAAGATGAGGCAATTATGCTTCGGTAAAGATTTACAGCCTTGGAAACTCAATGGGGGTCCTTATGAGTTGGCATCTACTTGATAGCAGTGAAGGAGGGAGGAAGAATATACATTAATGGATTACACAACATCTTTATTTTTCAAATAGCTGTATAAGACAGTAGAACAGATTATTTGGGCAGTTAAATACCACCAGCTTGGCAAATCGACAAACTTTTTTTCATGAGCTTGAGAGATCTGAGGATCATAGAATAAAATGCCTGAGTGCCCTTTGCCCCAAACTCTTGCTCCTACAGCTTTGCTTCTAACACATTACTTACGTCTTTGACCACTGGGAAACTTCTAAAGAAAAGAACTTGAAAGGAAGTGGAACTTTCTGTGTGAAATCTCTGAAAGTTACCACCTTCCAGTTTAGCTTTTAAGGGAAGTTCAAGATATTAGGAACCTGAAAATAAAGGAAATTTTGCACATTCAAACATCACTAGCTAATAGTGCTCCCATGAGAAAAGTAAATCTGAATTCTAGAAAAAAAATAGCATTATGCGTTAAGAATTAATTACTTGATTCCCATCCATATTAATGTGAAATATGAAAGGGAATCTGTAATCTGAAATTATTGAAATAAAAATAAAAAATTCCCCCTCAATGAAAATATTGTTATTATTTTAAAGTATTTCCATAGTTTATATTTGAAAATTGTTTTACATCAACTTTTTGTGTTATCCACCTTCATGCTATTTACGTACATAAAGTAAATTTCCATGTTTTAGTTATTATTCATCATTTTGAACAGTATTCTTGTTTTTGTTAGAATTGTACATACATATCTCCACACAGGATGTAAAGATTATGCTCTGCCTGCTACCTCCATCAGATAGTAATTGCAGCATTTATAAAAAGTGTTAAAGCCTGAGTCAGATGTCTGCATCAAAACATTTATATTTAGAAAAGTGTATTAATATGTTAAAAATTAGTGTGAGAAAAATAAGGTGATTTTGTGTGTGTTACTCCCAAAAGGATCAAGAATTTAGTTATCTAGTTCATTATTATAAAATTAACCTTACCATATACATTCAAATTAGTTTATACATTTTCTGGAAATGTGGTTCATTTGTATACTTTAGGTAAATTATGTAATATAAATTTGTATGTATTTCAAATAGGAGTGAATGCCTGTACCTTGCAGTTTTGGTGCAGAATAGGCTTAGAAACATATTTAGCAACAAGAAGAAACCAAAATAAATAGCATGTTGTTTATATTCTGTTTGAATATAAATAATAGTAATGATCATTTATTATCATGCAGCACTCTTTAATTCAGGCTTGGTATATCTATTTTTTTTCCTCAGTACTACTGTATGAATTATTCAAGAAGAAATTATTCCTTTCACTTTTTGTTTTATAACTGAGAACCCAACAAATTTTGTAACTTATCTAAGGACACGGGGCTGGTTAATGGTAGAGCTGTCTCCAGAAATCTCAAGATTACTTGGGATATTCTTTTTCAATTCCAAGATTCTCTAGGAAATTTTAGAATTTACACCCCTCATAGGGTGATACTATTGCAGGTATAATTCTCAGACTTCATATGGGAGTTTAATACTGATTATAGAATATCTGTTGGTAAGAGAGGTTTAATAAAGAAAATAATTAACAACAACAACAACACATTTTAAGATATTTGCACATAGTTCCTACATCTTCAGGGCTTCCAGATTAAAACGTTTCATGAGAATACAAAAAAAAAAAAAAAAAGGAATATTATCCCCTCCCCCTATTCTTTTATTACTTTTGTCTATAAAGACATCTAATTACACACTACGTGTTGAGTTATTGAGTGGGAGGAAGTAAGCTGGAACTGTGTCATGTCCAGGGTTGCAAAGAATTAGGTGATCAGATTATTTCAGTGCTATTTTGAAAGCAGACAGTTCAATGTATACAATAAACATTTAACAGTTACTAAGTGCTATTAACATTATTAGGCAAATTAGCAACCTTAATATTTAAACCAGGGCTTTTCAAACTTTTTTCCATTATGGTACATATTATCTGGTGAACTTGTTGACATAGCACAATGAGCATGTGGATGAAGGGGACCAGTCAGGGATGAAGGGAATCAGTATTTCTGTACACCTGTTACCAGCTGAAAGACTCTGCTCTGTGTCTAAGCCCTTGATACTCAACAGTGTGATCTGTGAGCCAACAGGATAAGCATCACTTAGGAGCATGTTTGGAATAAACACTCTCAGGTCCTACCTCAGACCTGCTGAATAAGATTCGGTCTTTTAACAAAATTCCTGCATGATTTTTATGCACTTTAAAGTTTAGCAACACTGTTCTAATCACTGGTCTTCAATATCTGCTCCCAGAACTCAGACTTAAACATATTATCAGGAAATTCCAATATGCAGCCAAGTTTCAGAAACAGTGAGGATGTTTTTAGAAACACTAATGTCTGGGTCCCATCTCCAGGGATTCTGCTTTGATTGGTTGGGTATGTTTGGGCATCAGTGCTTTAAGGTTGCTCAGGGAAGTTATATGTGAAGCAGTAACTGCTCTAAGCAATGCTTGAGATAGATATTATTTCCCATTTTACAGATATGAAACAGATTCAGAGATATACAAAAGAAAATACCATGGCTTGAGTTAGGCATACCTTAGTCTTCAATGTAAAACTTTTGCTTCTTAATACTTCAAAGAGCTTTTTTGCAGCAGATTTTCCCAGTGCAAAATGATGTCTGATGTCCTGACTGCTGCTTCCATGAGTGTTGATTGTGGATCCAAGAAAAATGAACTTCAATCTTTTCTCCATTTATCATGATTGGTCCAGTTGTGAGAAATTTTGTTCTATGTTGGGGTGTAATACATACCTAAGACTATTATTTCAACTTCCTCAGTGTTTCTGGTACTCTTCACTTTCAGCAAGTAAGATTGTGTCATCTGCATATGACAGGTTTTTAATGAGTCTTCCTTCAGTCCTGATGCTGCATTCTTCTTTATATAATCCAGCTTCTTGCATTATTTGCTCAGCACACAGATCAAATGAGTATGGTGAAAATGTACAACCCTGATACACTCCCTTTCTGATTTTAAACCATACAGTATTCCCTTGCTCTGTTCCAAAGACTGCCTTTTGGTCTATGTACAGGTTCCTCGTGAGTAGTTAAGTGTTCTGAGTGGTAGAGGCTTATATAAAGTTAAACTAAAATCTCATTTATTCTGAAAATTGAATTGTATATCTTGTACAACTTCTTGAAGTTTTTAATAAAATTAGTATTAACTGTATTTTTTTCTCCAACTCTCTTCTCTCAAAAGTAAAAAAAATAAAATAAAATAAAACATACTTTCTAGAATAATTCTTTTTCTGTTGCTCTTCTAAGGGCATTAAAAGAATCTAATTCTTTGCTATAAGTCATTTTTACATTTAAAATTACTACATTCAAACTTTGTTCTGTTTGTCCATGTACATACATTAAAAGTTAATCTTTTTATCATAACTGATGTATATGAATTATCTAAAACTCAATCCTAAATTTTACAGTTAATTTTTTCTATTTTGAATTCAGCCTTTGAAAGTCTGTTTATACATTTAATTAATAAAAAAGGAAAGAAACTAATTACTGGAAGTCCAATTTCATATATGAACAAAATGAGAAAGGTTAATTAATAGAAGCCTCTTGGCCACATACATCTTAGGAACTTGGTATTATTTCAAAGGCATCCCTCCTTTTATTATTATCAGCTGAACCCATTTCACAAGTCGAAGAAGCTTGTGGATGTTAAATACATGGTATTGACTTCATGGGTCTGAAAAGAGGCAGAGTGATGGTCCCATCACTTTGAGTCACAGAGACACAGTATTTAAAATTTAAAAGACTTGAATTTAAGTCACAACAGGTAACTTGAAACTCTTGGGCAAATTGCTTAATCTAACTAAATACATGTTCCTCATTTAATAATGAAGGAAAATAATATTACTGAATTAAGTAACAGGATTCAAAACATTGTGTGTAAAGAGTTCAACATGTTCTTCTTAATGCTTTATGTTCTTAAGGTTAATACATTAACATGAGAACTTTGTGTCAGGAATTCAGATTTATTTGTCTGCTACTGGAGCTCTGGTAGCATAGTGGCTAAGGCACTTGACTGCTAACCAGAAGGCTGGTGGTTCAAACCCACCAGCCACTCCTCGGAAGGAAGGTTGGGCAATCCTACTTCCGTAGTGATACTGCCTCGGAAACCCAAGGAGGGGTCTCTATGAGTCAGGGCTGACTCGATGGCACATAACAACAACAACAACAACTGGATGCTAACTAGGATCTCTGGTGGCATAGTGCCTAAGGAATTTGATTACTAACCAGAAGGCTGGTGGTTCAAATCCAGTAGCCATTCTTTGGAAGGAAGACTGGGCAATTTACTTCTGTAGAAATATTGCCTCAGAAACCCAAGCACAAGTTGCTATGAGTCGGGATTGACTTGACAGCAGTGAGTTTGTTTTTTTCGTTTTGGATGCTAGCCAGAAGGTCAGTGGTTCAAACCCACCAGCTGCTCAGAGGGAGGAAGATGAAGCAATCTACTTCCATAAAGATTTAAAGCCTTGGAAAATCTATGGCACAGTTCTGCTCTGTCCTATAGGATCACTATGAATAGGAATCCACTTGATGATAGTGGGATTGGTTTTGGTTTGGGCCGGACACTCTTCTCCATGTTGATTTACCTCAACTCACCAATAATGAGTGAAGACAAGAAGATCTACCTGCTTATAAGGACTTTTTCTTGCATAAGAGTCCCTGATTTTTGTTCCAGTGCCTCTTTCATGACCCCATTAAGTATGTTGTTATTATGTGCCGTTGAGTTGGACCCAATTTATAGAGACCCTTCCTTGGGTTTCCAAGGCAGTATCACTATGGAAGTAGATTGCCCAATCTTCCCTCTAAGGACTGGCTGCTGGGTTTGAACCACCAGCCTTCTGATTAGCAGTAAAATGCCTTAGGCACTATGCTACCAAAACTCCTCTGTTATGTATGAGCCTACAGAAAGTCACTTCTAAAATTATGTGTAACATGGATTCCATGTGCTGTTCTGGACAACAAGATAAAAAATGGACTAAGTGAGACCAGGAAACCACCCCCAAAGAGCTTCAGCTTTAAGAGGAAGGCATACAAATTCACATGATTTTATATGATAACATCTTAAGTGAAATTTTATGTTAGATTTCAAGTTCACAGTTACCTCTCTTCTTAATTCTTAGAATGCTGGTGCTAGTTGGGCAAATCTAGCATCTGGGAAATACTTGGCATATTTTCCTTTTGTTTTTTGTATGTATTATTTTGTCAGAAAAGCTGTATTATCCTTTATTATGTATGCCCTCAGTAAACTATGGGTAGTTAATAAATTTTGGTTAGATAATATGTCCTCTTTTTCACTGGCCCATTTTTTTTTTTTTTTTACCCTGTTCCTTGTTTTTCTTTTTGCATTTTTCCTATTTTGAGAAGTAGATAGCCCCTTCCTTCCTCCCAGTTGGTCTTAGACTAGAAACTCCCCTAAAATCTGTCCACCATGGGTCATTTTGCTGGTATTTGAAATACCAGTGATATAACCTCCATCCTCAAAGCAACACATAAGCTAACACAGTACAACAAACTGACAGACAAGTGGTACAAAACCAAAGAAGGGTCGATGCCTTTGAATTATGGTGTTGGAAAAGAATACTGAAAATAACATGGACTTCAAGAAGAACAAATCTGTTCTGGAACAAGTGTAGCTGGAATGTTGCTTGGAAGCAAGAAAGACCAGGCTTTCTCTCATCTACATTGGTCATGTTGTCAGAAGGGACCAGTCCCTGGAGAAGGATATCATGCTTGGTAAAGTAGAAGGTCAGTAAAAAGGTGAAAAACACTCAACAAGATAGATTGACTCAGTGGCTGCGAGGATGGGCTGAAATACAGAAGGATTGTGATGTTGGTGCAGGATGAAGCAGTGTTTCATTCTGTTGTACATAGGGGTCATTATGAGTCAGAGCTGACTCAACAACACCTAACAACAGCACTTCCTGGAGTATGTGATTAATCAAGAATGTTGAAAGCCCATAGAATTAGTCACATTTTCAAATACATTTTTTAAATATGTAATTTGTTTTGTTATTTATTTTTATTTATGCATTCTAGAGAGCCACATTCTTTGCTTTCTAAGGCTGCATGTCAGGACAAAGCAATGATAATTATCAATTCAATGAGATAAGAATTACACTCCCTTTTAAAGAGGCCTCATTTATGTTGTATTTCACTTAATAATGAGACATTTCTGTTTGTTAAGTGAGTATTTTAAACATAACCATTTTCTTTATGCTGTACCCAGTGGCAGTGGAATCTAGGACAGCCCTTCTCAAACTACAGGGTACATCAGAACCAACCAGAGGGTTTCCAGAACATTGTTGCTCCCAGAGTTTCCTGATTCAGGAGACTTGGGGAAGCAGCCTCACAATTTCCATTTCTAACAAGTTCCCAACTGATGTTGATGCTATTATTCAGGGGACCATACTTTGAGAATTGCTGTTCTAATGCTTAATATAGTTGTTGTTGTTATTTGCCATGGAGTCGGCCCCGACTCATAGTGCCCCCTCCTTGGGTTTCCGAGGCAGTATCACTAGGGAAGTAGGATTGCCCAACCTTCCTTCCGAGGAGTGGCTGGTGGGTTTGAACCACCAGCCTTCTGGTTAGAAGTCAAGTGCCTTAGGCACTATGCTACCAGAGCTCCTGCTTAATATAGTAGCAGGGGTCATATTACCTAAGGCATTATAATCCACATTCTGCCACTTAATAACTGTATTACATTGAACAAGTAATGTTACTTCTGTATACCTTGGTTTCTTTGTCTGTACAATAGGCAATAACTGTTGTTGCTGCTGTGTGTCAATACTGACTCATAGTAACCCTATAAACAAAAGCCAAAGCTAAACTCACTACCATCCAGTTGATTCTGACTCATAGCGAACCCCTTTGGGTTTCCCAGGAGGAAATCTTTGTGGAAGTAAATTCCACAGTCTTTCTTTGGCAGTGGCTGGTGGGTTTGAACTGCCAGTCTTCTGGTTAGCCGTCAAAGTCAAGTTAGGCACTATACCACCAGAGCTCCTTAGCAACTCTATGTTGTTGTTGTTATGTGTCGTTGAGTCGGACCCGACTCATAGGGACCCCTCCTTGGGTTTCCGAGGCAGTATCACTATGAAAGTAGATTGCCCAACCTTCCCTCCGAGGAGTGGCTGGTGGGTTTGGACTGCCAGCCTTCTGGTTAGCAGTCAAAAGCCTTAGCCACTACGCAACCCTATGGGAAAGAGTAAAATTTCTTCATAGGGTTTCAAAGGCAGTGATCTTCATGGGAGTAGATTTCCAAGCCTTTTCTCTTGGAGGGTGATCAGTTCAACCTGCCGACCTTTTGGTTAGCAACACTGAATCTACTTCCGTAGTGATACTGCCTCAGAAACCTACAGAGGGGTCGCTATGAGTCAAATCCGACTAGATGGCAGTAAGTTTTTTTTTAGGGATCCTGGAAATAATAATCCACTGCCATCTAGTCACTCCCAAATCCCAAATCATACTGTCCCCCATAAGTTTACGAAGGCTCTAAATGTTTACAGAAGTAGGTTACCTTATCTTCCTCCCTGAGAGCAGCTGGTCAGTTTGAAGTGCTGACCTTCTGGTTTGCAGCCAATACCTTACCCACTATGCCACAAGAGCTCCTGAGATAACAATAGATCCTATAATTTTAAGATTATTATGAGAATTAGAAAAACAAAGCAATCACTTACCATAATGACTAATATAGAGCAAGTACTCAATAATACAAATTGTTGATAAGAGAGAAATATTTTGTTGGTAAGAGAGAAATATTCTAAATACTATAGCATTTTAATGACACCTATGTTTTATTAGGGAGCTCTGGTAGCATAGTGGCTAAGACACTTGCCTGCTAACCAGACGGCTGGCGGTTCATACCCACCAGCCACTCCTCAGAAGGAAGGTTGGGCAATCCTACTTCCGTAGTGATACTGCCTCGGAAACCCAAGGAGGGGTCGCTATGAGT
>NW_006921642.1:9963715-9968132 GCF_000298275.1 Orycteropus afer afer
TTTTTTTTTTTCTTTTTCTTCTTCTTAACAGATCACAGTTGAAAAGCCACCTAAACAAGTTGAAATCAATGGTTTCCTTACAGAAAGAACCCTGGGGAAAGAATTAGAAGGAATTACACCATGGATGCATCTGCTACCAGTTCTTTTTTATGCTTGACTGCTTGTCAATTGCCAGAAATCAATGGTTCCCTGTACACCAAGGAGGAGCAGAGGAAATGGAGGGCAAAACTACAAGTTAGCACTAGTCTGTATTTGGATTAAACATTTCACTGTTGTCTCTCCAACATGTGCCCTGAAAGTACCACTTGGCACAGAATTACAAAGAACTACATTTAACAAAGCTTTAATTTAAAATAGACACAGGTGACAGCTCTATTATTTTTGCACATTCAGAAGCATTCACAGCTGTTTTTATTTATCTCAGCTATATATGCACATATTTGTTGTAATTATTAGTCTCTGATGTAGTTTAAGATAAATATCTCAAATACATATCAAGGCTAAATTAAATTAAAGAAATCTCACTTTTTGTTCCTTCTATTCTGCTTTATTGGCCCTGCTTTATTGCAATAAATTGCAACAACCTAAATTTTGAGTGTCATTTCATCTCATCTCATCAGAAGGTGTTTTCAAAAGTGTACCTAGATTCCTGATCTAAGTCAGCTCAACACTCTACGGGCCTTTTTTTTTCTTTTTTTACCTCAGCATTTAATATACCAAAAATGATTTCTTTCTAAGATTCTCACATCCACACATACTACTTTTTAATATTATTGTAAAACAATTGGCAAAATATTTATGGGTAAAACAATTATGGCACAGGCCACTGTGTATTCCTCTTCTAGTTACTTAGTGACAGTTTTGCACTGCAGGCCTTTATTCTTTCTTTCCACCTTTGGTTCATTGGCAGTATTTGCAATACTTTAAAGCAATAGTTTCACCATTTGCAATGTAAATCTTTACTGGAAAAAATACAGCAGGAATACTCCTTGGAAGCGAGAATGGCTGGACCTCTTCTCACTTACTTTGGTGATGTGGTCAGAAGGGACCAATCCTTAGAGAAGGATATCATGGTTGGTGTAGTTGAGAGTAAGAGGGGAAGACTCTCACTAGTATGAATTGACACAGTGGCTGCTATGATAGGCTTACGTATAGCAAAGATTTTGAGGATGGGCCATGACTGGACAGTGTTTTGTTCTATTGTACATAGGGTAGATAAGAGTCGAAGCCAACTCCATAGAACCTAACAACAATGTAAAGGTAAATGTGGAGGAAATAAGTGAGGGTCTGGAAAATTTGGAAGGGAAGAAAAGAGAATGATAAATAGTAAAACAAAGATATGAAGAAGATAAAGGAACAATTTTTAAAAGGAAATTTGATTTGCAAGGAATACAGTTTGCACATGAAGGTGTAATGTCAAATTCATGTAATTGTTCCTTTGGAAAAAGAAAAAAAAGCAAAAAAAAAAAAAAATTATTCACAGTAGGGGCTGAGGATTGGTTTTCCTTTAGATGGAAAGACAGTGAATAGTTAGATAGATAGATAGATAGATAGATAGATAGATGATAGATAGGAGCTCTGGTAGCATAGTGTCTAAGACACTTGACTGCGAACCAGAAGTCTGGTGGTTCAAACCCACCAGCCACTCCTCGGAAAGAAGATGGGGCAATCTACTTCTGTAGTGATATTGACTTGGAAACCCAAGGAGGGTTCGCTATGAGTCGGGTCCAACTCAACGGCACATAACAACAACAAAACACATGTGCGCACGCACACACAAACACACACACACACACATATATTTGAAATGAAACATGATACACAACACTGTATTAGAGTTGGAAAGCTAATTATAAAGAACATTAGCCTTTGCAAAAATAATGACAACATTAACTTTTACTTCTTTATGTCTCAGTAAATTTATTAGTACTGAGTCAGCCTAGAATGATACTTTGCACATCAACTATTCCAGCAACACTTGAGAGAGCTGGACCACTTCTCAAGATTGAATGAGAGAAAATATAAGTCAATAAAATTATAACATGTGAACATATTGAAATAAGCAGATATCAAATGGTGGAACTTGATGTTTATTCTGCCTCATAAAAACAATGGAAAGAGAAATATATTAGTTCTAGAAAAGAAGAACTGTATAACACTACATATTTCTTTTATTGATATCCTGTTTATTGATATGTATCTGAATTGGAATATTTAATATCACCATTGAAATGCTCAGGTTGAATACAAATGCTAATAGGTAAGTGCTTTTTTTAGGCAGGTAATTAAAGTGTTGTAATCTGACTTTTTGGTAATGGTTACTATTACCTGACTTGCCTTTTCATAATCTAATTCTTTTTGGCCTCTTCTTCAATTACTTGTAAGGAATTACCTTTAGAGAGAGATTTTTTTTTTTTTCTGCCTGAATATAACAATCTTTTCCTGAAATTTATTCTTGTCTAACAAATGATATTAAACCCTACTTTGGATACATTTACTTGCAACAAGGAAATCAACCTTTGTCATAAGCCCTTTAGCTGTGATATGTTTCCGGGTGAGGATCTGAAGAGAGTTTGATCATTTGCTCAGCATCTAATTCATTGCCACCACCTCATTAGTTAAACATGTTGTTGTTCTTGTTGTTGTTTGCTGTCGAGTCGGCCCCGACTCATGGTGACCCCTCCTTGGGTTTCCGAGGCAGTATCATTACGGAAGTAGGATTGCCCAACCTTCCTTCCGAAGAGTGGCTGGTGGGTTTGAACCGCCAGCCTTCTGGTGAGCAGTCAAGTGCCTTAGACACTATGCTACCAGAGCTCCTATAGATGACTTTAATTCTTTCATTTGTAAATTTTGGGTGTAGGGCACCACATGACAGCTGATAATAGAGGTTTTTTACTGAAATGCTTCTTGAAATATTTGAAGATACACTTTAACACATTTTTAATAATTATTCAGGATATCCCTATCTTTTAAATAAAAGTTTTTGGAATTATATGAAAGTCAAAACAAGCTACCGTTTCCATCTACCTTTTTTTACAAAATCTGTCCAGGGTTTTCGAGCATGTACTAACTTTTAATTTTAATTCGCAATAAATATTTTAAGACTTAATATACTTTGAGTAAATATATAGGTTAAGTCCCATCCTTTTATGAATAATTAAAGATATAAACTTGAATTCTGTTTATCCTATCAGCCTTTACCTTTCTATTATTATTATTATTTCATTTAGGAATACATTGACTTCAACTTGGGCTGAACAGCAATTTCATTATTTCTTTTGCTCCTAATCCCCCTTTCCACCAAAAGCTTCATCTCAGAACAAGTTACCAAACTCACATCTTTCTTAATCTTGGAGGCACTCCAAATCTTCTAATTCTTGAATTAATTTCCCATGTAGCACTGATGTACTTTCAATTATATCTAGAAAATCGTAAACTCCATCCTTTACTATCTCCCTTAAACTGATATCCTTTACAGAATAATAATAATAATAATAATAATAAAGTGCTCAGTCTGCTTTATGGGAAATTATTGCTAGTAGTAAGGCTATTTTACTGGGAGCTCTGGTAGCACAGTGTCTAAAGCATTTGACTGCTAACCAGAAGGCTGGCGGTTCAAACCCACCAGCCACTCCTTGGAAGGAAGTTTGGGCAATCTATTTCTGTAGTGATACTGCCTCGGAAACCCAAGGAGGGGCCGCTATGAGTTGGGTCTGACTCGACAGCACATAACAACAACAACAACAACAAGGGTATTTTACACACTATACAGACAGTTCTTCTGCCAACATGAAATGTTTGAGAAAATGAATTTGAGTAAATATGTTATGGTAAACATCACAATCTGACAGAGAACTATCATCCTTTGAAAGGATTAGAGCCTCCAGATAGATACAAATAAGATAAGAAAAAAGTAGACACATGTTAAATCATGGAAAAGCAAAGGGGATACTTTATGGAAATGAACTCACAAGATAATAATTTGAATTTGACAAGGTGATAATTAAAGTCCCCAGATAGACTTCTTCCACATCTGTATGCCTTTCAGTAAAGTTGGTTAGCATATTAACTACTGCTAGAGAATACTAAAAAATATTCATGGGATGTAAAACTGCAAATTATTATTCATTTCAATTTGTATAATAAGTGTAACAAAATGCAATGCATACAATATTACACAAGAGGTACTAAGCTCTATTATAGACATTTTTAGGGCACGTAGAAGATCCTTAGATGACAATTTTTATCTTCTATTCAATACATTTAACTATTTACTATTTTTCAGAGTTTGAAAGAAATTTTGTGTACCTTTGATGTTCTTCAGAGTCAATAACTTCCTATTTTGACTTTGTTGTTATTGTTGTTGTTATGTGCTGTCGAGTCGGCCCCGACTCATAGCGACCCCTCCTTGGGTTTC
>NW_006921642.1:9968667-9974840 GCF_000298275.1 Orycteropus afer afer
ATCATAATTCTAATTTCAAATAGATTCAATATATTAACTTTATTCTCCATAATTGAGTTTAGTAGCAAATACATTTTACTTTAGTCATTCGTATCAGAAAACATTTTAAATATAATGATATTAAGCCACTGTTTGTAATTTTGGAAAACAAAGTGTTAACTGTACTCATAAACTGTGGGTAATAGATGTCTCACTGGGGAGCATCTTTAGACCTGGCTGATCTATACAGAGACTATTTTCTGTCATGCAAAATTTAAGTATAAGAAATGAATCACTATGTAGAAAGATGTGATATAATTTCCTTTCTATGAAAATAAAGAAAGAAAGAAAACCTTACCAAAGAAACATGAAGGGAGTCTTTCTGAAATATAGCAACACAGTAAGATTTTGTGATATCTAAAATGAACTGTTCTTCTCCCTTACCTACCAAATTATTATTAAGCTCAAATTGATGGTATTTTCATATAAATTAAACAGAGATATTCTCAAAGCTTTGAAAGAAATTGACAGTATCACATATGCTAGTGAATATCACAATGGGCAGGGTAGGATTCTTCAGCCTTGGATGATGAACTTTAAAAACAAATATTCGCATCAAGATATATTAAGTGGAGTACAAGGAAAAACACAAATGCTAAGATGAGGATCATTTGAGAGAACTTCAACTTTAATGTGAACATGTGTTGGAATAGAAAAAATAATACAGATAAGTCATGACACGTCCACTCAAGAAAACAAAAGTCTCACTGGAAAAAATTTAAAAAAGGTAAAAAGAGAAATCAAAAGCTAGAGGTTAGGGGCAGAAGTGAAGCTGACCAAAAGATATGTTTGCAAATATAGACATTTTGACAAACAATGGAGAATAGGAAATTAAAATGTCATGACACAAATTTGGAAGAGTCTTGCTCTTGCAGATTAAGTGAAAACTCTAGACATCCTGAACAATGCAAATTAGATGTGAATTTATGTCGAGGTGCTATGTCACACATAGCTGGTGCTGCCTCTGCAAGGGAGATAAATATAACACATTCTCTGCAGGTGACTGGAAAAGTATCGTCAGCTTCCTTGATTCTAGGTGATGTTTAGTTTTCTGTCATATGGAAATACACTTTGCTTATCCCACTGGTGAATTAATGGAAAAACTGTCTCTTTGCTTCTGTGTTTTATGGCTCATGTTTTATGCCTTTTCATTTTTCTATGCAGTTTCATTTCTTTCACTAGACCAGCCCCAATTAATTGTTGAATTCCATAAAATTACCATCCTTCATCATCAGCTGACCAGTTCCTCACAGCAACCAGTCCATTAAAGTTCCCTCCATAAGCAGGAAGGTAGAAAACAAAACTCACCATTCTGGAAAACAAGGCATCTCTTCTTGTAATTCAGCCTCGGCTCTCCAGTACTTCTCTCTCAGTGGCCACACTGTTTCATTGTCATAGCCAAAGGTGAATGTCTGGATTTTATATAGCTCAACATTAATCTTGAAGAAGATATGTTTTAGACAGAATGAAACAAAGCTTTTTTTTTTTTTTTCCTACTTAGTAATTTTGAGCTCATCTCTTTGCTTTGGTACTTTAGGTTTAGGTGTTACTCGTCCTTAGTACAGCATGCTGAATCCTTGAGTCCAGCTTTGCCTCTTGCTAAGCCTGTCTCTGCACTCTGTATTTCCCCTATGCTTGACTACTTGTTTGTCCAGACCAAAGTTTACGTAGATCTGAACCACACATGGAGGAGATCATAAGAGCAAGTTTTGTAAAAATTCCTTTGTTATGGGATCAAAAATTGTTTTCTTATTTTCTGTGATGTTTACCAGATATAGGGAAACTAGCTCTGAGTTTATTGATACAGAAGGATCTCAGGATTAACTATTTTTCTGTTTTGTTGTTTCAGTGAGAGTACAGAAAAGATAGCTGCAAGTGTAATGGAAATGTGTTTTCTTAATTTACATTAAGGTTTGTTAAAAGTAGTTATTAATAATTTAATTTTGGTGAAATATTCAACTTTTAGGTCATATATTTCTAATCTTTAGTCAGCTGATTTTTCTAAATTGTAATTTTTGTTGTTATTCACCCATGCCTTTACCCCAAACATATATCCTTCAACACAGATCTTTCCATCTTTAGGTATTTACCAATTCCTCTATTTTGTTCAAACTTTTGGATGTTTAAAATACCTCTGATTGTCTTATTTGGCTAGTTTGGTATGATACAAATCAATGCATTTCACTTAAATTTGACTATGACTCAGTGTGATGCTGACAAAATCTACCACAATATTTACCTTTGCTGTTTGGATATTATTGAAAGAACAAAGAAAGACAAACAGTTAGGTCACATGACTTGGCTTATCTGAAAACCCACAAGATAATAACATTGTGGCTTTGAACTCGCTCCGAGCAAACAAGTTAATCTTAAACTTGCTGTCTCTGCAGCATAACAAAGGAATTTCTGGTAAGAAATTTGTCAAAGGCACTTTCACTGATAAATTTGCCCATACAACATGCCAAAAAAACTGGGGAAATGGTAAAAAATACCCACTATTGAAATTCCTGTGGAAGGACTTTAGCCTATGAAACTATTGAGCAGTCATATCTGATGGCCAGTTTATTGTTCTTATTTATTCACTTCCTTCCTGTAGTAGGATTACATATCCCCTACCTTTGACATATACTTTGCAGAGCCTCTAGAAATATAAGTGGATTGCACATCCCTTGGTCAATGAGTTTGGTCTTGGCTATTGACTCATTTTGGCCAATGAAGAGTTAGCAGACCTGAAGTGAGCAATGAATTTAAATGTACATGTGCATTTGATTTTCCTTGGCCTATGGTGTTTCTGGCATACGTTAAGAATAGAACATGCTCCATGTCACCACTGGTCCCAGAATGAGAAGATTCAAGCAACTGATCTGGACCCAACCCACAGCCTGGAGCCACATCAGCCAACCCCAACAGATTTTAGCTGTACAATAACTGAACAGAAGATCCAAGACCAACAAATGAATGTTTGTAGTTGTAAACCTCTGAGATTCATGGCTATATAGAAGCATTATGGAATAAAAACTTGATGAATAAAAGGCTTTCCGCTTAGACTTCCATCTGTGTTTTATAAGCTACTATTAAAGGCATGCTGAATGCAAGCCTAATCTTAGCTGTGTAATGGGAGATTAAGGGACAGGTCTGGCTCCACCCTTGAAGTGATATTGAACGGTGGGAGGGAGCTGCATCTGCCCAAGGAAGTCAGACAAAAGAAAGCAAAGGACAACTATAGAAAACTGGCACAGCCTTCCGGAATCAGATGTCTGGCTGAAAGGTAAGTGGCAGCTATGACATAAAATTGTGGGACATGTAAGGATTTTCTAGGGATTCTCAGAAATATATAAAAGGGGAAAACCCATAAAAGACTAGATTTTCTGCCATAATGGACAAAGAGACACGGGCTATTGCTATTTAGGCATTAAAGGGAAGCATGACCCACCCCTGAAGACTGGGTAAGTGTGAGACACCTGTTTTGTGTTTATATAAATCTTTGCACAGGACAATTGAACCTTCCAAGCACAACGGAAAGTAGCATATCCAATCTATTAAGCACAGTGCCTCTTAACTCATAATACATAGCATATAGTAATCCTGAAACAGCAGCTAACATTTATTGAACTCTTTCTATGTACTAAGCTCAGCCAAAGATTTTTCATGCTTTAATTAATTTACAGATTTATGGGATAAATCATTTTTACTCTCTCTATAACCCACCAACCACTCCTCAAAAGGAAGATGGGGCAATCTACTTCCATAGTGATACTGCCTCAGAAAACCAAGAAAGGGTCGCTATGAGTCAGATCTGACTCGATGGCAGTGAGTTTGGTTTTCTTTGGTTTATTTCATATATGATTGCACTATGGCTCAAAAGTTTAACACCTAGGCCAAAATCCAGCAGCAGAAAAGGACTATATAGTTTATTTTCTCCATAACATGCTTTTGATTTTCTCTTTAATTCTTAGTCTCTACATCTGTGACTCCTAACACATTGTACCATCTTACAGTAAGAAGGAGACCAGTATTTACAAATTTTCCCTGAATATATTTTTAAATTTTAATGAATTCTGATGAAAATTGACATTTAACTAAAAATTATAGACAATGACCCACCCTTGTAGACAGGTCTACAACTGATAAATGTACTACTGTTATGAACAACATTTTTAAGTATATTGGTTTATTTTCAAGATAGTCTTGTCATTTAGATTAAATCACATTTGTGTATGTCAAGACAATGACAACATATTCTTTTCCCAGCTAAAGGTGTTGGCTGTTGAAACTAAAAAGTACTATATCTTTGTCAATGAGCACAAATTTTAAAAGCTTACTTAGGCATAAGAACATTAAGAATTAAAAAAAAATTATTATGAATAGAACATTTTAAAAATTAAACTTTCTACTCCAATAAATCATGGGAAAGTATTCTAATATTTTATTAATTTCCTAATAATTTCAATATGGAGGTGATACACAGGTGCAAAATTTGCATTGTGTAGCAACTTTAGTTAACTTCAATTACCTTTCATAACTCTCACCTTAAAATTACTTACTTACTCCTATTATTGAAGTGTCTTCTTTGATTAGTATCACCAAAGTTGAAAGGGATAAACATTCCTTTGTTCTAAATATGTGCTAAATATAAAATATTTTTTAAAACTTTTTATTTTGATTTGGATGAAAGGTTACAGAGAAATTTCTTTACCTATTCAATGTTCATATACATTTTGTTTTGTGACATTGATTGTAATTCCCACAATGTAACAGCTCTCTCCCCACTTCCTCCTTGTGGTTACTTTTTTCCCACGTCCTTCTTTCCTATACATTCCTGCCTCCTGAATTTCTCCTTGCACAAATGCTGCCTTTCTGATCTCCCACAATTTATTGTTCTAAGGTGTGCACTTTCTGCATATAATTATTCACCTTGTAGGCCTGCAGTTGACTGCTAAACAGAAGGCTCACAGTTCAAACCCACCAGCCATTCCTCGGAAGGAAGACGAGGCAATCCACTTCTGTAGTGATATTGCCTCGGAAACCCAAGGAGGGGTCGCTATGAGTCGAGTACGACTCAATGGCACATAACAACAACAGGCTTACATAGAAGAAACTCTGGTGGCATAGTGACTTAGGCATTTGACTGCTAACCAGAGGGCTGGCGGTTTAAACTCCACCAGCCACTCCTTGGAAGGAAGATTGGGGATCTACTTCTGTAGTGATAATGTCTCGGAAAGCCAAAGAGAGGGTGCTATGAGTTGGATCCGATTCCATGGCAGTGAGTTTGTTTTTTTCTGGTAGCATAGTGCCTAAGGCATTTGATTCCCACCAGCCACTCCTCAGAAGGAAGTTTAGGCAATCTCCTTCCATAGTGATACTGCCTCGGAAACTCAACAAGGAGTCACTACCAGTTGGATCTGACTCCATGGCAGTGCATTGCATTGTGTTATCTACTGTTTGGATGAAAGTTGAGGCACTCAGGAGTAAGTTCTATTCCAGGCCTGAAGGGTGACTAGAGGCCATAGTCTTGTGTGTGTGTGGGGTGTCTCACCAGTCATTATCAAACTAATAAGCCTAGTCTTTTTCTTTCTTTCTTTTTTTATGATTTTGAGTTTTGTTCCACATTTTTCTCCCACTCTCTCCAAGAGTTCCTATTTTTATCCCTTTCTGAGTGGTTGTCAGTGCTAGCTGGGGACCATCTAGTTCTTCTGGTCTCAGGGTTGTGTAGGCTGAGGTTTCCATGGTTCAATAGTCCCTTGGACTAATTGTTTCCCTATGTCTTTGATTATCTTCACTCTTCTTTGCTTCAGCTGTGGGGAAAGCAATAATGGTATCTTAGATGGCCACCCACAAGCTTTTAAGAACCCAGTCACTACTCAGGAATGTAGGGTGTAGAACAATATATTTGTGTACTATGATGGGCGAGTTGAGTTTTTGATATCTCCAATGACCATGATCCTCAAGCTGCAAGTCTAGTGACTCACTTTCTCAAAGAGTTTTGTTATGGCTAAGAGGTTATCGTAAACTTTGCACCATTAGTTCTATTATATATGTAGACATTCTTGTTTATATATATATATACACACACACACACATATATAAATATACATATTTTTGTATATATATATACATATATATATACATATATA
>NW_006921642.1:9974940-9977756 GCF_000298275.1 Orycteropus afer afer
CTTTGCACCATTAGTTCTATTATATATGTAGACATTTCCTCCTTTCCTACTATATGTTTTCCCACACACATATATAAATATACATATTTTTGTATATATATATACATATATATATACATATATATAAAATGTATATATTTTTGTATATATACCATCTGCCAAAACTATACATGATATGATGATCATGGGTATTTTCCTGTTTTTCTACCCATACCTGATCCTCTTATCTACCTATGTATCTGCTCATAGATTAATGTTGGTTTTACTGATAATGCAATATTGTGTGTGTAGTAGTATTTACTTTTGTTGTCTGTATTTCTTGTGCACTTCTTCATGTCTTCAGTTTCCTTAATGATATTGTGCTGGTCACTCACTTTAATACAAAATTTTGATTTTATATAATTTTATATATTTTCAATTTTTTTTTAAGTGGAATTATGCATGAGCAAAGCTATAGCTCCTCAAATATTTAAAACAACAGAGGACATTATATCTTATTTATATTTTATATTTATAAAAGCAATTAAGAGATGATAACAAGATTTAAGTAAAAGAGCATTCAGGGACAATATTCTGTTCCCTAATAAAACTATACAATGTTAATTATTGAAGTTTGTTAAAAATCCAAATTTGTAATATTAGGCTATACTCATATTTATTTTCTTTATGTTACTAACTCAGCTTTACACTTACTATATTAGCAATTGTTTCCATCTCCAACCATTTAATATGATGACAGATAAAAATGTATTTTTCCTTATGCTTTATAAACAAAGTAGTATTTCTTTCATGTACAGATGTGTGTGTGTTTATGTGTGTGTGAATTAATCCATTTCATAAAACTTCCATTGGACTTAAAATTTTACATGTGTATAAGTCTCTGTATCTAAATTACATATATTTGCACACATGTGTACCAGACTTGCATACATATTTGATTCAAACAGAACAAATTAGGCAAAAGTATACCACAAAAAAAAAATCCACATTGCTATCATTTCACTTACTCTCAGGGCAATTATATGTGTTACAAACTAGCTGCTTCACAGAGCAGATTTCCAAGCATTTCTTCCAAATGTCACTGAGATAGTTCAAATCATCAACTTTTAAATTAGTAGACAAGAACAAATCATTTGTTCAACCAACGGACCTCTTTATATATGTACATCCACACTACAAATACATATACATATATGTATACATAACCATATGCTCAAATAGTAAAGAAGAGTTTTAAACTTAAACAAAATTGAATGATTCTTAATTTTTTATATTAGTTAATAACTGATAATTTTTTATATATGATAACTAATGAATTTTAATATTTTTTGTTGAATATAGTAATTTCGTCACTGCTAATGTGAATAAACAACTCCCAATTATTTTTTTACATATAAATGAATTGTTTTTTTTTGGTATAGTTTATTGGTTAGATTCAGAAACTTAGCATTGTTCATTCTTATTCTAGTCTTAAAAATAACTCCCAAGATAATGGATTATAATGGTTTTTAAAATTATCATCTCAGAATTTTAAACCTCATATTTACTCTTTAAACTCAAGCCTCATGCAAAAATAATGATATATAACATCTGTACATCTCTTTTAAAACTCTGAAAATTGCCCTCTGGATCCCAACAGAGTTGACAGAAAATATTTTGTCAAGTATCCCTTTTCATTTCTGGAAATTTTATCCATTATCTTTGCAATCTGTATTTGGCACTTTACTTTCTTTCTTCCTTTCTTTTCTTCTTTTTTTTTTTTAATTGTGATTTGGGTGAAAGTTTACAGAGCAAATTCACTTTCCATACAGCAGTTCACATACTCTTTGTCTCATAACATTGACTACAATTTACCACAATGCAACAGCTCCCCTCCCACTTCCTTCCAGTAGTTACCTTTTCCCTGTGTCTATCTCTTCATGCACTCCTGCCCACTGAGCTATCTCCCTGTGCATAAACAGCCTTTCTTTTCCCCATGATTTTTCTTTCCAAAGAGTGTCTCTACGTCAGGTAAATGTTCAACTCATCAAATCTGAAGGGCAACTAGGAGCCATTGTCTTAGTGGTTCCACCAGGCTCTATCAGACCAACAAACCTGGTCCTCCCCTTCTTTTTTTTTTCTTTCCAAATGATTTTGAGTTTTGTTCCACATTGTTCTCCCTCTCTATCCAGGATCTCCTACATAGATCCCCCCTCCAAGTGGTTGACTGTAGTAGCCAGGCACCATCTAGTCTTCTGGTCTCATAAGCTGAGGATCACATGGTATACCAGCAGCTAGGACTAATTGTTTCCATGAGTCTTTGGTTTTCTTCATTCTTTTTTGCTGTGGACAAAGAGAGATCCATCGTTGCATCTAGATGACATCTTGCAAGCTTTTAAGATCCCAGTGACTACTTGTCAAAGTAGGAGGTGGAACAAAGTTTTGTGAAGTATGATACGCCCAATTGAGCTTGATGTCTCCTGAGACTATAGTACCAAGCCCACAGGTTCAATTATTTGCTCCCTCTTAGTAGCTGGCTGTGCCCAAGAAGTGACTTCAACCTTATCCCTTGTTGCTGTACTATACACCTGGGAATTTTTACAAAACATACAAATAAGTGGTAGAACCATTTCCTGCCAACCTTATACATGGTCTTGGGTACACTCCCTGCTGCATAGACATACCTAATAGTTCAGCTTGTCCACCCATCTATCCACCCATATATCCATGTTTGCCTTCACTGACAACACAGTACTGTATGTGCAAAAAGATTCAACTTTGTTGTCTGCACCTCCCATGTACCTGTCTATGTCTTCCTCTTCCTCAATGCCACCGTG
>NW_006921642.1:9995822-10000615 GCF_000298275.1 Orycteropus afer afer
GGTTAGGCAAAAATTACAATTGAATAACCATTGAAAAAACTATAGGCAGATGGAAAAAAATACATCCTTATATCACACAGTACCAGTAACCCAAAAAAAGAAAAAGGGGGGGAAAGAAGAAGAAAACAGATAAATCTGCAATATCTGTGGATAGGTCACTGAGAGTAAAAAGGTAGAGAAGAAGAATAATGAATAAAGAAAACAAACAAAGAAACAAACCAACATTACAAAATAAAATAAAAGCAAAAACAGAACAAAACAAACCAACAAGGGATGGGGTTAACCACGAGAGAAATAAGAGAAAAAAAAAAGAAAAAAAAGGAAAATGTAGACTAGGACGTCTTCAGTTGTGCAGTGCACTCTTAGAGAGTTGTGGGGGTTACTGTAAAGCAGAACCTCTTCTTAAGTCCTTGGAATCTGGTAGAACACTGTCTCTTTATGTTGTCACTAGCTGCTGGTTACATGTTGATTTGTTTTGTCTTGGTTTTATGCTATAATAGTTTGAAAAGGTGAAGCTGGTGGTTTTTTTTTTTTTTAATTGATGCAAGTGTGTTGGGTCTCTGCTGTTTTCTTTGTGGTGGTAGAATCCCTGTGTGTAGTGTGGATATGTGTTTCTGTTTGTCATAAAGAGGGTTTAGAGTTTGAAGCGGGAGGTTTTATGGTAATTGAATGAATATGTTTTCTTCTATTGGGTGAGTGAAGATATTGGCAGAGAAAGTGGGAGCAGAAGAAGGAAAGGTTGGTGTTGCTAGGGTCGGTTTGAAGGGCTTTGAGCAGGCTATTTTTAATGACGTATTTATTTGCAAGACTGCAGCTCAACTTCAGGAAAGATTCTTATTGTTAGAGCATCACAAATTTTCGCCAATTTCAGACACACTCAAAGATCCCACCTCCGCGGCTTCATAGTGCTAAAGAACAGCTCCAAGGCAAAAATCTTGGGAGTGCGGTTTCTTCCCTCTCCCTGTTCCATCTGTCCATGGAGCTGATGTAATCCTGCCAGATTGCTAATGACTGGCTCTGGAGTTTGTCTGTGATACCGCCCTGCTGCAGCACCAAAGATGCGCACAATTTGAGCTGTGGGCCAGGGGAGTACCTGCTAGTGACCTACGGTCCCGATCTCTGTGACAAAGAAAAGCACGAAGTCTCCCAGTCTGACCCCAGTCTACTCTGTGACCTGCTGGGAGGGGAGGGAGCTACCCTTTCTGTTGCAACACTAAGTTTTCCTGCAAATCTCAGTGGAGGTGTCCGTGCTCACAGCCAGCACCCAGGAGACCCAAATTACCTCCAAAAAATCAAGATGAGCTGCAGGAGGCAGGTCTCTGCTGATGCCCACTGGAATATTAGAGTGGTCGCTGGTAAGCTGTTATAAGGTGTCCTCCCTCTTGGCTCGGGAATCTCAGGTGGGCACCCTATCCTGACACACAGTGACTGCTCCAGAAGAGTTTCTAATATATCTTTCTGGTGCCCGTCCATCCTCCTCCAGATGCTCTTTAAAAAATAATCTCCCTGTGACTTTCCTCAAATTCTGCTCTTCCGTGTCTGATGTACTCTGAATCTGTGTGCTGTTTAGAGCAGTGAAATTCCTAATTTAAACTGTTGTGGCTAGTTTTCCAAGACCTTAGATACCAGAGGGATAAAGCATGCTGCTCACTGGCTGTACTCCATTTTGAACTCTGGCATTTGACTTTTGTAGGGAAAAAAAAAACTTCTAAGCTAGAGACAGAATTGTCAAATCAGACTTCATATGGTTTTGCAGACCAACCTAAAGATTCCTAAATATATATGTATTTGTGTATTTGCTGTGGATAAATTGCAAAAAAATACAAACAGAAACACCAAAAAACAGAAAAATCTCATGCCAAATTCTGTAAAATGTAAATTCACTGTTACTTATTTGAATAGCAAACATGAAGGTGAAAAGCATTGTAATAAATCAGCTTAATTTGAATAAAGAAAAAGACTATTTTTCTAACACCAAAAGAAAACAAACTCACTGCCATCAAGTCAGATCCAATTCATAGTGACGCTTCCTTGTGTTTTCAAGGCAATATTACTACAGAAGTAGATTGTCCAACCCTCCTTTTGAATAACAAATACATATTGATGGCTTATTGTGTACAAGGCATTGTGTTAAGCAATGTGAATTCTTTATTTCATCTAAACTTCACATTAGTCTGTACAAAGCTTAGAGAGATTATTACACTTGGTCAAGATCCTACAAAATCCTGCAATAAGAAATAAAAAGATAGAACTAGAATTTAATATTAAGAAGTAAGTTCCAGAGTTTAAACACCTGACCAATATCTCTAACTTCTTTTACCTGATGATATTGGCATGTTAATTTATTTTTTAACTGGTTAAATTTATTGCAAGTAACTGATTTAAATTTAATCTTACTTAAAACCATTTACAAAAGAACAATAACTGCATTCTGAATGCCAAGGACACTTTCTATTATTGTATGATCTCACAGATCAGAAGATTTCATTTATTTATCTATTAAATGCATGAGTGTCTCAAGATCTCTCTTGAAGCATAACTCTCAGTGATAGCATAACATTCATATGGCTACAAGAAAGACCAGTAAACACTACTATTATTCAAATCTGTGCACTGACAACCAAAGCCAAAGATAAGGAAATTAAAGATATCTACCAACTTTTGCTGTCTGAAATTGACTGAACATGCAATCAAAATTATCACTGGTGAAAGGAATGCAAAATTTGGAAACAAAGAAGAGTTACTGGTAGTTGGAAAATACAACCTTCGTGATAGAAATATGCTGGCAATCACAGAATTTTGCAAGACCAACAACTTATTCATTGCAAATACCTTTTTTCAACAACATAAGTGATGACTATACACGTGGACTTCACCAGGTGGAATACACAAGAATCAGATTGATGTGGCCAGAGGTGATGCTATTGTTGTTGTTAGGTGCTGTCGAGTAGTCTCCAACTCATAGCAACCCCATGCACAGCAGAACAAAACACCATTCAGTCCTGAGCCAGCTCCATGATTCATGATTCTTGCTATACTTGAGTCCATTGCCACTGCCACTATGTTAATCCATCTTGTTGAGGGCCTTCCCTTCTTTTGTTGACCCACCACCTTACCAAGCATGACATCCTTCTCCAGGGAATGGTCCCTTCTGACAACATGACCAAAGTAGGTGAGATAAATCTGGCCATTCTTGCTTCCAAGGAGCATTCTGGCTGCACTTCATCCAGGACAGACCTGTTAGTTCTTTTAGCAGTCCATGATACTTTCAGCATTCTTTGCCAACACCATAGCTCAAAAGCATCAATTCTTCTTCAGTATTCCTTATTCAGTGTCCAGCTCTCACATGCATATGAGCCAATTGAAAATACCATGGTTTGTGTCAGGCACACTTTAGTCCTCAAGGAGACATCTTTGCTCTTCAGCACTTGAAAGAGGTCTTTTGCAGTTGATTTTCCCAGTGCTATACATCGTCTGATGTCCTGACTGCTGCTTCCATTGGAGTTGATTGTACAACCAAGCAATGTGAAGTGTTTCACAATTTCAATCTTTTCCTGATGTATTGTAATGTTGCTTATAGGATTGTTGTTGTTAGGTGTCGTTGAGTCATTTCTGACTCATAGCGACCCCATGCACAGCAGAACAAAACACCATCCAATCCCAAGCCAGCTCCATGATCTTTGCTATACCTGAGCCCATTGTCACAGCCACTGTGTCAATCCTTCTCATCGAAGGCCTTCCCGTCTTTCATCGACCCTCTGCCTTACCAAGCATGACATCCTTCTCCAGGGAATGGTCCCCTCTGATAACATGACCAAAGTAGATGAGACCAAGTTGGGCCATTCTCGCTTCCAAGGAGCAACTTGGCCAAACTTCCTCCAGGACAGATCTGTTAGTTCTTTTAGCAGTCCATGGTACTTTCAGCATTCTTCTCCAGCACCACATCTCAAAATCATCCACTCTTCTTTGGTCTTCCTTATTCATTGTCCAGCTTTCACATCCATATGAGGCAATTGGAAATATCATGGACTCTGCCAGGCACAACTTAGTCCTCAAGAAGACATCCTTGTCCTCAGCATTTGAAAGAGTTCCTTCGCAGCTGACCTGTCCAGTGCTACATGTTGTCTAATGCTTATAGGGTTAGTTGTGAGGACTTTTGTTTTCTTTATATTGAGATGTAATCCGTATTACAGACTGTATTCTTTAATCTTCATCAGTGAGTACTTCAAGTCATCCTCACTTTCAGCAAGCAAAGTTGTGTCACCGGCATGTAGTAGCTTGGTAATGATTCTTCCTCTAATCCTGATGTCACATTCTTCTTCACGTAGTCCAGTTTCTCATGTAATTTGCTCAGCATACAGATTGAATAAGTATGGTGAAAGGATACATCCCTGACACACTCTCTTCTTGATGTTAAACCATGCAGGATTCTCCTGTTCTGTTCTAATGACAGCCTCCTGGTTTATGTACAGATTCTTCATGGGTAAAATTAAGTATTCTCGAATTCCCATTCTTCTCAATGTTATCTACAATTTGTTATGATCCACAAAATCAAATGCTTTGCACAGTCAATTAAAAATAAGTAAACATCTTTCTGGTATTCTTTACTTTGAGCCAAGATCCATCTAACATCAGCAATGATATCCCTCATTCCACATCCTCTTCTGAATCCAGCTTGCATTTCCAGAATTTCTCTGTCAATATACTGCTACAACCATTTTTTAATTATCTTCAGGAAGATCTTCCTTGCATGTGATATTAATGATATTATTCAATAATTTCCACATTCTGTA
>NW_006921642.1:10000890-10009316 GCF_000298275.1 Orycteropus afer afer
TGACTCTGTGTATTCCTTCCATCTTCTTTTGATACTTCTTGCATCATTCAATATTTTGCCCATAGAATCCTTCAATATTGCAACTCGAGGCTTTAATTTTTCCTCAGTTCTTTCTACTTGAAAAATGCTGAGTTTATTCTTCCCTTTTGGTTTTCTAGTAATTGGCTTTGTCTTCTTGAGCTGCTCTTTGAGATCTTCTGTTCAGCTCTTTTATCTAGTCATTTCTTCCATTTGTTTAGCTACTCTTCACTCAAAGGCAAGTTTCAGAGTATCTTCTGACATCCATTTTGGTCTTTTCTTCCATTCTTGTCTTTTTAATGACCTCTTGCTTTCTTCATGGATGATGTTCTTGATGTCACCCCTTAATTCTTCTGATTTTGCATCATTGGTGTTCAATGCATCAAATCTATTATTTAGAGGGTCTCTAAATTCAGAAGGTATATATTCAAGGTCACATTTTGGCTCTTGTGGACTTGTTTTAATTGTCTTCAACTTCAAGAACTTCAAGTTGAACTTGCATATGAGCAGTTGATGGTCTGTTCCACAATCAGCTCTTGGCCTTGTTTTGGCTGAAGATACTGGGCTTCCCCAGCTCCTCTTGCATTTTCAAGTTGAAGTTGAAGACAATTAAACCATGTCCACAAGAGCCAAAATATGACCTTGATAATATCCCTCCTGAATTTAGAGATCATTTAAAGAACAGATTTGATGCACTGAACATCAATGACCAAAAGCCAGAGGGACTGTAGGATGACATGAAGAATATTATCCAAGCAGAAAACAATAAGTCATTAAAAAGCCAGGAAAGGATGAAAAGACCAAAACACTGTCAGAAGAGACTCTGAAACTTTCCCTTGAGTTGAGAGTAGCTAATGCATATGGAAGAAATGACAAGGTGAAAGAGCTGAACAGAAGACTTCAAAGAGCTGCTCAAGCATACAAAGCCAATTACTATAATGAAATGTACAAAGACCTAAAGTTAGAAAACCAAGAAACATGGAAGACAGCTACCTGGACAACTGATTGGAAGAGATCCATATTTGTATCCATTTCAAAGAAAGGTGATCCCACAGAATGTGTAAATTATTGAACAATATTATTAATCTCACACAGAAGTAAAATTTTGCTGAAGATAATTAAAAAATGGTTGCAGCATTATATTGACAGGGAGCTTCCATAAATGCAGTCTGGATTCAGAAGAGGCTGTGGAATGAGGGATATCTTTGGTGATGTCAGGTGGATCTTGGCAAAAAGTAAAAAAACATCAAGAAGATGTTTCTCTGTGTTTTAGTGACTGTGAAAAACATTTGGCTATGTGGATCATAACAAATTATAGACAACATTGTGAAGAATGGGAATTCCAGAACACTTAATTGTGCTTGTGGGAAGCTTGCACGTAGACCAAGACTCTGTGGTTAGAACAGAACAAGAAGATACTATATATTTTAAGACTGAAGCAGAGTTAATGCCTTTGAATTATGGTGTTGACATAATACTGAAAATATCGTGGGCTGCCAGAAGAATGAACAAATCTGTCCTGGAAAAAGTGTATCTGGAATGTTCCTTGGAAGTGAGAATAGCCAGACTTCTTCTCACCAACTTTGGTCATGTTTTCAGAAGGGACCAGTCCCTGGTGAAGGATATCATGATTGATAAAGTAGAGGATCAGCAAGTGTGGGGTGAACCCTGAATGAGATGGATTGACACAGTAGCTGTAATCATGGGCTCAAGTATAGGAAGGATTGTGAGGATGGCACAGGACCAGGCAGTGTTTCATTCTGTTATTCACAGTGTCACTGTGAGTCATAGCTGACTCAAAGGCACCTAACAACAACAAACACATCATTTCTTTCTTTCTATTTTTTTTTTCTAAGAGAAGAATGTACCAAAAATCAGACCAAGCTGAAGCAGCTTTGCAGAGCTGAGATATGCAAATCATCTATGTTGTGTGACAGACACAGGCAAATTAGTCTTGTCAGGACCAATATCAGTTATTAAGCCTTGGGGCACATTTTAAAATAATAATAATAATAATAAAAATACTTACCTGTAATACCAGCCAGGTGGGTGAACAGAAAAGGCAAGTTATCAGTTACTGAGAAAATATTGGCAACTACAATTCTATTACCTCAAAAAACATTTTTAATAGTATTATGGATTGAGTAGTGTCTCCCAAAAAGATATCTTGAAATCCTAATTCCTGTATCTGTGATTGTGAACTTGTTTAGAGAGAGATTCTTTCCTTGAACATTTTATTGTTTAAGTTTAGGAAATTGTACTGGAGTAAGAAGCATATTGAAAAAAGGGTGGTGTCTTATAAAGGGCAAGAAAAGAGTCACAGAGAGGGAAGAGAGATGCCATGTGAAAACATATCTAGAAGCTAAGGAACACGTAGAAATGTGGGGCTACTAGAAGCTGAGAGAGACAAGGAAGGAACTCTCCCTTTCCCATCTACCTGAGTAGACAGAGTGTGGTCCTACCCTCACCCTTAATTCAAAATTTTAGTCTTCAGAACTGTGATAGAATAAATGTCTCTCCTTAAAAGCCACTCACTTTGTGGTATTCTATTCTATTAAGGCTAGGAAAACCAAACAAAACCAAACTCACTGCCGTGGAGTTGGATCCAACTCAGCGACCCCTCCTTGGGTTTCTAATCAGTATCACTACAGAAGTAGATTCCTCAATCTTCCTTCAGAAGAGTGGCTGGTGGGTTTGAACCTCCAGCCTTCTGGTTAGCATTCAAATGCCTTAGACACTAAGCCACCAGAATCAACTTTGCATCTGAACAGATATTTACACATGAACATTTTTCATTGCTTTGATTCACCTAACCAGTCACTAAGTTACTATTTTCTAGAGGAAAGTGAATCATAATTCTAAAGAAATTTTCTATTTTCATTAGTACTGTGGGAAAAGACATAGAGAACAAGTGTTTTCAGAGTAATTAGCAAAAATAATAAATAATATTTTAATCATTGGCATTCTTCCTGCATAAAGGGTATGGAGCAGTATCGTTTTTCTTCTTCAGCGTCACAAAAGAGAGAGAGGAAGATCAACACAAACAGCTCAAAGATGATTCCTATGAGGTCAGACATGTTACCACCCTCCAAACTTTTTCCCAATTCTAACACCAATCGTCCCTTCCACGGTACTCTATTTCTCTGCTGGCTTTACTAATTCATTGCAGAAGCCACACTGAACTCTCAGATAACACTCACAAACATGGAGTTTATTAGGGACATAACAGACTACAATTCAGGTATAAGAATGCTCAGGATACAATTTTTCCATCAAGATGGCTTCCCCTTTGTCTTGCCAGAAGGCATGCCTCTCTTTGGCTCTAGGCCTGGACTCCACTCTGATCTGGCAAATGTTATAAGCTCTTTTATCTCTGCTGATAGGTGAACCACTCCACCAGCAAGCCTCTTGCCCAAAAACAGCTTTCTTGCTTTGTGGGCTGGAGGAAAGCCCGATGCTCTGTCTCATGCCTGTCTCTTGGGTCTGCTGCAACTGTTGTTGCCTCCATCACTCTGCCATCTCTCTATTATCTCAGCCCAAAGATCTCTCATTCAGAGATATGCTCCATTCTTGCCTTTTCTCTGCCTTGATGGTCTTGAGGGTTCTCCTGCCTCTGAGCAGGCCTATTTTAAGACTAATGACCTACAAATCCCCAAGTTAGGGTTCCATGAACCTTATTTCCATGGTTCTACTCCCACAAGGGTACCTTCCACATTATTTACATCACTAGGTATCTATCCAATCCTCTTGGTGTACCACAAGCACCTCATGTTTGCATAGTTCCACCCAGACATCTTGGGGGCACCACAAAGACCATGGCTGGAAGTGCCATATCAAGGAATTTACTACACCACACTTTTCTTTCCCTCCAAAAAAAAAAAAAAACTAGACACCTTAAAATAGGGAAGTTTGGTTTGGTTTTTAGTAAATTGATAATATTGATTGAAAAATGTAATGTTAGATGTTCCACATTACAGGTGGTCTCCTACCTAATGTATTTGAATTATGACAAATTGCACTTAAGACCATCTTTTTTTTCCTACATCTTATAGTTACTAATATGTATTAAATAAAATATTCAGCATGTATTTTACTGATATTATCATTATGAGGTGGTCACTCACAGATGTTTAATATGATTTACTGTTATTAACACTGCTATATAGATTTAGTTCTCTAAACTAAATCAGGAGCTTCAGTCTCTTGAAAATATAGACTCAAACATTGATCTCATTGTTAAAGTTGGTGAGTAAATTCAGGAAGTAATGTGTTGTTATGAAATTAGTGAAGGAAAAAGAAAAAGCATTACACAGAAAACTCTCAGTAATTCTGACTAGAAATGCCATACTCATTCTCAGGGATAATACAAATGATTCAGATTTTGTAGAAATTGAGTTATTACTGCAACTGACAAAGTGTCAACATCATCCACCTCTTCTTCATGTTGTTCTTGTTGATGTTAGGTACTGTCGAGATGGTTTTGATGCATAGCAACCCTATGTACAACAGAACAAAACATAGCACAGTCCCATGTCATCCTCACAATCCTTGTTATGCTTGAGCCATTCATGCAAGCACTTTTTCAATCCATCTCATTGAGGGAGTTTCTATTTTTTTCTGACCCTCTATATTACCAAGGAAGAGATCCTGCTCCCAGGACTGTTCCCTCCTGACAACATGACCAAAGTACTAGAGAAAGATTCTGGCCATTCTTGCTTCTGGGAACATTCTGCTTATACTTCTCCCAGGACAGATTTGTTCATTCTACTGGCAATCCATGGTATTTTCAGTGTTCTTCACCATAGCCACAATTCAAATACATCAATTCTTCTGTGGTCTTCCTTATTCATTGTTTAGCTCTCACATGCATATGAGGCCATTGAAAAAGCAAAAGCTTCTATCAGGCCCACTGTAGTCTTCAAATTGACATCTTTGTTCTTTAATACTTTAAGAGGTCTTTTGCAGCAGATTTGTCCAGTGTCACATGTTGTTCAATTTCTTGACTGTTGCTTCCATGGGCATCAACTGTGGATTCAACAAAAATGAGATCATTGACAACTTCAATCTTTTGTCCATTTATTCTGATGTTGCTTATTGGTCCAGTTGTGAGGATTTTTGTTTTCTTTATGTTAAGGTGTAATCTATACTGAAACCTGCAGTCTTTGATTTTCATCAGTAAGTGCTTCAAATCATCTTCACTGTCACCAAGGAAGGTTGCATGTTGCAAGTTGTTAATGAGTCCTCCTCCAATTCTGATACCATGTTTGTCCTGTGCTCCAGGTTCTGAGATTATGTGCTCAGAATACCAATTGAATAAGTATGGTAAAAAGATACAACCCTACCACACACTATTCTTAATTTTAAAACTTGAAGTAGCCTCTGGTTCCATTCAAATGAATACCTCTTGGTCTAGGTACAAATTCTTTGTGAGTACAATTAAGTGTTCTGGGATTCCCATCCTTTGCCATGTTATCCATAATTGTTATGATCAACACAATATAATGCCTTTGCGTAGTCTGTAAAACATAAGTAAACATCTTTCTGGTATTCTTTGCTTTTAGCCAAGCTCTATCTGTCATCAGCAATAATAGCCCTCTTTTCGAGTCCTCTTCTGAATTTGGCTTGAATTTCTGGCAATTCCCTGTCAATATACTGCTGCAACTAATTTTGGATTATTTTCAGCAAAATTTTACTTGTGATATTAATGGTATTGCTCAGTTACTGGACAAGTGATGAGAGAGAGGCAGCTCTCCTAGAGTAACCATTTATACACTCCCAAAGAAATTCTCCTTTCAACTGACTGGTTAATGACATCAGATCACATCACTGATCGTGATTACGTTACATTATATGACTTTACATTGCATTATGAAACAGCAACCAATATCTTACCAAACCACTGAGAATCATATCCTGGCCAAGTTCACAGGTAAAATTAACAATCACACTATCATATTAGTTTCTATTGTTGTGTAACATAAACCTTAATGACTTAAAGCAACATACATTTATTATTTCACAGTTTTTGTGGGTTAGGAGTCTAGGTGTTGCTTTACTTAGTCGCATGCTCAGCATCTCACAGACAAGAATCAAATTGTCAGCTGGACTATGTTCCCATCTACCAATTGAAGAAAGAATCTACTTTCAAGCTCATTTGAGGTCTGGCAGAATTGGTTTTTTTTGTGGCTGTGGCTTTATGATGAAGGGCCCTGCTTTTTTTTTTTTTTTTTTTTTTTTTTTTTTTTTTTCCCTAGCTATAATGTGGGATCATCTTTAGGTCCTACAAGCAGCCTGACATTCCCAAAGGCCTCCCACAGTTGTTTTCCATGTGGTGGTTTTCCAAACTGGTGCTTATTTTATCATCCTGCAAGGAGGTCTAGACAGAGTTTTTTATTCTATAACCTAATCATTGGAGGGACATCCCATCACCTTTACTATATTCTATTGATAAGAAGCAAGCCTTAGGTTTTGTCCACATTTAAGTGAAGGAGATTGTAGAAAAATACAGACATGAGGAAGTGGGAATTATTGATGTGCCTTAGAATCTATCTGCCAAGCCCGTATATTAGTTGATCTTTATTACACACAGATTTCATATTTGTGAATTTACCTCCTCCCTAAAATGTACTTGTAATCCCAAATCAATACTTAAGATGCTTTTGTGGTATTTTGGGAACAGGTACAGAGCAGTGGAAGATTTGTGTGGATTATATGTATGGTTTTAGCTAAGGTTGAACAAAGTGAACCTCTGCCTTTTTGTTTTAGGTGTTGTAAAGTGTGCAAATGTTCTTTTTGTAATCTGTGCCAAAAGTTTTGCACTTTTGTGCTTTTGTTGGTGAATTCACTGTTTTAAAAATTCTCCCTCAACCATAGTGCTGAAGTACTGTTTAGTCTTCCTAAGCTCAAGAAGGCTATGATGTGCCTTCTGGGTAAAATACATGTTTTAAATAAGCTTCTTTTAGGTATGAATCATAGCCATGAGTTCAATGTTAATGAATCAATCATATATATTAAATAAGATATATTTAAACATAAATACACACTAAAAAAGGTTATGTATTGATCATTTAATAGAAGTGTTGAGATCAGAGGCTAAGCCTGCATTCTCTCTAAACCAATGGCTCAGTAATTTGCTAATTCATTGTACATGGTGACTTTATAGAACACAGCTACTGCAAATAATGAGAATCCACTATAGCTTCTCTAAAAGACTGTGAAATAGCTTAAATATACCATAATTCTATTCTGAAATCTAATACCAAAAAGAAGTAAATCAGTGGTGCTCACTATGACACAGTGATTTTAGCAGTTAACATGTAGCATATAGCGTATACCATGTAGCACTGACTCGTATTCTGGTATAACGTCTGTTAGTAAGTCTTTAAGAGTAGCTAACAAATTAAAGTACTTCTGCACTCATAAACAAGGTACATAAAGTCTCTTCTTTCATGGTATTTGCTTCTCAGAGATATTTATTGAATGTTTACCAAGTTCCAGGCAAACTACTAATTACTCTAAATTTGTAAGATGGGATTCTGCTTCCCCAGTCTTACACATGGCAAGGAGACTCTAGATAAACTTATTGTAGGTAAATCTAAACTAGATCTGATGGAGATAAGAGTTTATAAAATCACTGGAATTTCCTGAGAATTGTGAATGCTTAACCATAACATCTGTGAGATATATATCAGATGAAGTCTAGCATACAAGAAATTTAAACAATAACAATATAAAAATACACAAAGTTGGCCTTTTCATATCACTTAATTAGTTACGGAAACTTCTGATATGTCTTTGAGGAAGAAGCATTTCTTAAAAAGTTAAACATATTATAGTTTCTTTCTTGAAAATAATTGGTGGAATACGACCCAACAGAAACATCCTGGGAGACATGATTCAAACACAATGTGCTTTGAAACAGGTAGTTTCAATTATTAAACCTCATTTTCAGAAGAAGACACTAAAGTATCTTCACAGTGTCATAAAGCCAGAAGATTTTGGAATAAAGATTCAAATCTAGGCAGCTGGCTTTAGAGGTCATGCTACATAACTTTATATTAAACATTACATCCATTTTCAAACAAATGTTATTTTCTATGTCTGGAAAATAATGTTTTTTTCAAAACTTAAGTCAGATGTTAGCTTCCATGAAAACATCTGTGACACACCAGGTAGAGTCAGTCACACCAGCCTGTAAGTGCTGTCCACAATTCTTGGGCTCTATCACATTCTAAGTCAATGTGTGAATTTATATTGTTTGTCTTTCCCAGTTTCAGTTCCCCTCCAATCAACCCTGACTCATCTGCAATAGTAGCAACGTGCTTCATAGGGTATTCAATGTCTCATGGAAAAAATAAAATTATATATATATATATATATTCATATATAGGAGCTCTGGTGGCATAGTG
>NW_006921642.1:10009671-10018097 GCF_000298275.1 Orycteropus afer afer
GTTTGAGTCAATTCCCACTCATAGTGATTCTATAGGACAGAACAGAAATGTCCTATAGGGTTTCCAAGGCTGAAATCTTTATGGAAGCAGACTGCTACATCTTTGTCCAGTGAATTGGCTGGTGGGTTTTAACTTCTGACCTTTTGGTTAGCAGCTGAGTGCTTCAGTATTGCCCCAGGAGGGCTTCTTGTTATATATAGGACATAGATTGTCATGTTTTTCTTTAAAGGTGCCATGTGATACACTCAAATCACCACACATTTGGCCAGTAGGCAAACCCGATAACTATTTGCATTACTTAGGATTACGTTTTGTTCATACAAAAAAAAAAAAAAAAAATTGCTGTCATTAATTTCTGCTCATGGCGATCCCACATTGTAAAGAGCAGAACTGTTTTATAGCATTTTCTTGGCTCCAATTTTATGGGAGTCAATCACCAGGCCTTTCTTTTGCAGCACCATTGGGAAGGTTTGAAATGATAACCTTTAGGTTAGCAGTCAAGTACAAGCTGTTTTCACCACTCTGGGACTTTCTTTGTGCATAGGAGGAAATTAATTCTGATGCCTTTCAAGTTGTACCAAAGATAGCCAAGCCATGTGGAAGAAAAGTGGCTTTTCCGGTTGAGGGAATGTACCATTATGGTATTTGAAACAGGCATCTGGCCTTGGGGGCTTCATATTGACTGCATTTACTTCATAGAATTCTAAGGCTTAGCAATTTGGACTGATACTAATTCTTCAGGGGACTGGAGAACAAAATTAAATAACCTTTCCACTTTTCCAGTGGAGTAAACACGGTTTTATTGTGTTGCCCAAATCATTGTCACACTAGTAATTCCTTCTAAAATGAATTTGTTCTGGAAAAGAATGGGTTAGAGGCCTCTGAGGAAGAACACAATAGATGATATTTTTAAATAATTGTAAAGCAAAATAGATAATCATGTTTTCAAGCTCTTTGAAATATATATGTAAAATGTTATGTGCCTGAGGTTGAAAACAAAGATAAATAGTTATAGTCATTATCCAGTAATGTACCAATTATAGATAGCATTGTCTGTATATGTTCTCTATTATAAAATCAGAAAGGGAAGAAAAAGAAAGATTATAATCATTTTTATAATTTGATTTGCTTCATTCATCTTTTGAGTTAACTTTTCGTAAAAGTAGATACTGTGTTATTCCCTTCTGCAAAGTGGAGTGGTGCTTATAAATACATATATGTTTTATTTTAATCAATTCTGACAAGGATATTACACTGAAAAACAAAAAAAAACAAAAAATCAAAAGAAAGTATAAACAAGAAAGTAGGCAGATAGGGGGATGAGGACCGACAAATGAAGACCTGATAGAAATTATCAGTTGCCAGAAAAATATATGTTGACGTCTTATGTTTTTTTAGAGGTACTTCTATTAGTTTCCAAAAATACAGCTGTTTACAGTGATTGATAAGTTCCCTTGCTTTTAAGCTTATTCACATCCATTAGTTCTGCTTTTTCCCCTGTTAAAAATCTGAAGCTGTCAGACTGAAGTAGCAAGATCAGCTAATGTTCTTGCCAGATTCAAAGCATGTCCCCAGGGGTGGCAAAAGTATTCTGAATCTCAAATAAATGGCTTTTTAAATGCTGCCTGTTGACATTGGTCACTCCATTTACTCTATCGGAAATGTGAAAATAGATATAAGGCAATTATAGGAACAGTGTTTAACTGGCTTTTGATGATAAGTTTCCTCTAAATATTTGCTTTTTAGAACAAATAAAGGCAGATATTTAAAATTCACTATTTCATATATAACTTTTATTTAAATATAGCACATAGCTGTATTTTTAAAGTTGGTTAAATTACTTTCTAATTTTAACCACAAATTTTCTGATGATTATGTACTTCATTCCCGCTAGATTGGATTATTATCTTGGAAACTGTTTTTAATTTTTTTTCCTTTCATTGGTAGTAGGTTTACAGTTTCTGCATCATCACATTTAAGTATATTTTACATGGGCAAAGGGAGAGGTGTCAGGGGAGTAAATCATTTCCAATATGTAAATTTGTGAAAACACTGAATATTAAAAGTGATTACCAGTGCTCTCTCCTACAGGGCATATAACTCAGGCTTCCTCATGAAGATATAAAACAAATCACATTACCCAAAGCTTCATCCTCAGAATATTATTATATAAATTAAATCAGGCTTAATTTTTTTTTTGTTTGTTTGTTTGCTTTGTTTTGTTTTCAAAGATGGTCTTGAAAAAGAACAATCAAAAAGGTAAAAGAAGAGGGTGGGTGCACTCTGAGGTATATGAACGTAAAGAAGAGAAGGCAGTACATTTATTGATTTGCTAAGTGTGTAAAAGGCTTGGTGAATAAATGAAAAAAATATCAGACTAGGGGCAAAACAAAATATCAAATCTTTGGCAAAACTGTGCCATTCCATGCAGTCCACTGTTCTTTCCTGGTTTCCTGTTCTCTCTTCTCTTCTTCCATTCTCCACTTACCTAGTTCTTTCCCTCTTCCTTCCCTAATACTCTGAGGCCCTATAGGCCCTTGTGCTTGGGGGACTTACTCTTGGAATAGGTTGGAAATATAAAGGTGTGTTGCACAGGGGTTTTGTCTCTTGTTGGTACAAAGGGTTAAGTGCTCAGTTACTAACCTAGATGTTCAAACCCATCCAGAAGTGCCTTAGTACACAGGCCTGGTGATCTGCTTCCAAAATGTCACAGTTTTAAAAAGCCCATGAAGCACAGTTCTGCTCTGTACACATGGGGTCATCATGAGTCAAAATTGACTAAACAGCAGCTAACATCAATAACAAAGGTGTATCAAGAAAGATACAAACAAAACTCATTGCCATAGAGTCAATTCTGATTCTTAGTAGCTCACATTGGGTTTCCAAGGTCGTAAATCTTTATGGAAGCAGACTGCTTCATCTTTCTTCTGTGGAGCAGCTGGTGGGTTCAAAATACCTTTTGGTTAGCAATCAAATACTTTAACCACTATGGCACTAGAACTCATAAGTGAAGGATAGGAAAGGTAAAGAAGGTACATGAAGACACTTGAGGGCACAATCATATAAATGAATATTACCTCCAAAGGCTATTATTTTTAACTACTTTTGTGTAGACTCTAACTTTTGACAACTCTTAAACAATGGAACAAAATGTTGCTCCATTGGACCATTGTAATCCATAGGGATGGAATTCACTGATTTTTAAGAGTAGATTGCCTACTATTTCTTCCTGGTGTCTATTAGTCAGGTAGCTTCACTGAAACCTTCTCAGCATCATAGAAACATGCAAACCTTCACTAACACAAGTGGTGGATACACATGAAGTGCATTGGCCAAGAATCAAATTCAGGTCTCCCTCATGGAAGATGAGAAATTTACCACTGAACCATCATATTTGCCAGACAAAGGCTACCAATTGTTTTTTTTTTTTTTTTTTTTTATCATTTCTGACACAAGTAGACTCCCTATGTTCCAGACTATAACTGTGTTCTATGGAGTTTTCATTCGCTACTTTTCTGGAAGTAGATCATCATTCCTTTTTCACAAGGTACATCTCCATGGATTAGAACCTCCAACCCTTCAGTTAGCAGTAGAGTATATTAACTGTATGCACTAATAGGGACTCCTCTTCAAAGGCCAATTTATACTATACACATGAAGGATGTTCCCAGGAGTATCAAAATTATTCTAAATTTCAAAAAAAAAAAGATTATACTGGTTAAGAAGATCAACACATTTATCAATAAGTCAACCAATAGAGAGAAAGAAAAATAAATACACAATCTAGTTACTTTAGAGAGGGAAGGAAAGATGAGTATTCTCTGAAGAAGAGGCATTTTAGCACATCCCCAAAGAATACATAGAAATTAACCAAGTGAAGACACAGGATTTGTAGAAAAAAGTGTTCTAACAGGAATAGCATATGCAAAAACACAGAAGCACGGATAAGCATAATTAGTTTCAAGAAGTAAAAAAAGTTCATAGTGGAGTAGAGTGCATATAAGAGATAAGCCTAGAGAGATGACTATTGTGACACATTTAAACCATCTGAAAAATTAGGGATAGTATCTGTAAACTAATGAAGAGCCAGTGAAAGTTTTAAGGGGGACAATGACATAATTGTATTTGCCTTTTTAAAATATTAGTCTTATTTCTTTGTGGAGAATAGAATATAAAAGGGCTAATAATGATGCCAGGTGACACATGAGGATATCTTTTAAGTGGCCCTTGCTGGAAATGAAGTGATGGAGTGGTAGTTAAAAGGAAATGAGATGATGGGTAGTTGAAAGGAACCATGAACAGATTTTTAAATATATTTATGGTGGTAGACTCAACAGGATGTGGTGATTGAGTGGAAGTTGAGGGATGGGGTGGAGTCATGCTTGATTTCCAAGTTTCTGACATGAATAATAAATGGCAGTTACATTTGTTGAGAAAGGAAATTCAATAGTAAGTGGTGGGGTTAGTGTGTATTAAGTTTTGGACATGCTGATCTGACCTATCTATGAAATTTTCATATGGATTTGTAGACTTTGTGATAGAAAATTCCTTTGGAATTGAAGCAAGGAATCTGAGCTGGGAGATGCAAATATGGAGCCATTTGTGCATAAATTGTTCTCAAAACTAAAAAAGTATGTCAGATTCCCAAGCAAAATAATGCATACTCAAAAAAGAAGAAATTTCTGTATCAATATTTTAATAGCCAAGGTAGACTAACACTTCTGTACAAGATGGAAAAAAAGAAACCAGATTTATCCTCCTATATGAAATAAATAAGATAAATAAATAAAAATCAAACAAAAGCAAAAACAGAATATTTGAAGTAATGGTTTGCAAAACACTAGGCCTCAGGCAATCAAAGACAAAGATATACCAGAGTCAGGAAAAAAACATATAAATTAAGCCTGATGATTGCCCCAGTTTACCTAAGATCCAAAACAAGACAAGGATGTCTGCTTTCATCACACGGTAATGAAAGTTTGAATCACAATAAGAAGGCAATATCAAGAAATGAAAGGTATCCAGTTGAGACAGCAAGAAGTAATATATTCACATACAGTATGGAAAATCTCATGGGCTCCACCAAAATCTACTAGAACTAATACATAATTCATTAAGGCTTCAAGATACAAGTTTAATATATAAAAATCAATTGTTTTTTAAACTTTTATTGATATTTGGGAGATATTTTTACACAGCAGATTCATTTTACATTCAACAGTTCATGAACATTTTTTTTCATGACACTTACAATCTCCATAAAGCAACAGCTCACTTCCTCCTGGTGGTTACCCTTTTCCTGTGTCCTTCTTGTTTATGCATTCCTACCTCCCTACCTTTCTTCTTGTGCAAATGCTGCCCTTCTGATTTCCCATGGTTGACTTTTCTGAGGAGTGCATCTCTCTGGGGTAGTTTTTTCTGCTTCTAAGCCTGTATATTGTTTGGCTCAGAGTTAAGCCATGGGTTGTTATTGTTGTTATGTGCTGTCGAGTCGGACCCAACTCATAGTGACCCTCCTTGGGTTTCCGAGGCAGTACCACTATGGAAGTAGATTGCCTCATCTTCCTTCAGAGGAGTAGCTGGTGGGTTTAAACTACCAGACTTCTGGTTAGCAGTCAAATGCCTTAGGCACTATGCTACCATGAGAGTGAGTCCAATACCAGTCCTGAATGCTGGTGAAAGGCCACAGTCTCGGGTTTCACCAGTCTCTATCCAACCAGTAATCCTGGTCTTTTTCATGTTTTTTTAAATTTTGTACCACGTGTCCCCCCCCCCCAACTCTATCCAAGATTTCTAATTTTGATCCTTTTCTCAGTGGTTGGCATTGATAGCCAGGCACCATCTAGTTCTTCTAGTCTTCAGGTCATGTAGGCTGAGGTTGCCATGGTTCATTAGTCCTTTGGATTAATTGTTTCCACCTTCACTCTTCTTTGCTCCAGATGAGGAGCCATCTTACATGGCCTCTTGCTAGCTATTAAGACCCCAGTCACTACTCATCAAAGTAGGATGCATAACAATGATTTGTGTACTACTCTGTGCCAAATTAACTTGATACCCCCCACAACCATGGTCCTGAGCCCACAGGCCCAGCAACTTACTCCTTCAAGGTGCTTAGTTTTGCCAAAGAAGTTATTCTAAATTTGTCTCCTGATAGCTCTGTAATGCATATGGACATTTTTATAGTAAATACAAATATGTATGTAGGAATTTTGTCTGCCATACCTTTGTACGGTATTGAGTATATTCCTGTTCATCTACCCATGCCTGATCTGGCTTTTCTACCTGTGTATCCACCTATAGATTAGTGTTTGCTATTATTGATAATACAGTACTATGTATGTAATAGTATATACCTTTTGAAAAAAGTACTTGGGGGTGGCATCTTTTGACCTCTTCTAACTTCATAAGTTGGGGAACAGAATCACCATCAGCAGTCTAAGGCTTATTCCTAGGGGGCCAGACATGGCACAACTCTCCACCCTCTTTACCATTTTTGACACTAACCATGCCTTTCATGGCACTCACTACTTCTCTTCTGGGTTTAATAATTTGTAGCAACAGTCACCCAGAACTCACAGATAATACTCATGATCATGAGGTTTATTATGGAAGTAATAGGCTACAATCCAGGTTGAGGAATATGCTTAGGATATAATTCTTCAGTCAGGACTATTTTCCCCCTGGTATACACTCAGACATGCTTTCCTGGCTGGTGGACACTTGGCCTGGCTTCTGCCCTGCTTTGGCAAGAAAATTTCCCTCCCTGTGTGATCTCCATGACTTTTTATAATAGCAAACTAATACAATGTTTGCCCTTCTGTCATTGACTTATTTCATTCAGCGCCATGTCCAATGAGGTGACTCACAGATTATTTTAGCTCTGCTGATAGGAGCACCTAGGTGCACCCTACTCCAACATCAAGACTCCTACCCAAAGGCACTCGGTTTTCTCACTCCATGAGCCAGCAAGCCCACTGCTTTGTCTCGTGCCTCTTGGTTCCTCTGCCATCATCTCAGCCGGTCATCTCTACTGGTCGCCTCAGTGATCTCTTTGCCATGGAGGTTCAGCACTGGGATCTCAGGTCCAAGGACACTCTCCACTCCACCTCTAGCTTTTCTTTCTTGATAACAGTGAGATCCCCCTTTCCGCCTCTAGGAAGGCTCATTTTAAGCCTAGCAGAATGACAACTAAGCTATCATCACATTAGGGTTCCATATACATTCTTTGCATGGTCCCACCCCCACAAGAATACCAGTTACGTTATTTACACTACTAGCAAGCTATCCAAACCCTTTGGTGGGCCACAAGCACCTTATATTTTCATTGTTTTCACATTTGCATTGTTCTACCCCCTCATTTGGTGGGAATCACAAAGACCATGGCATGAAGAGCCATATTAAGTCACTGTACCACAACTTTGTTGTCTGTACCTCTGATGTTCCTCTCCATGGCTTCCTTTCCCTTAGTGATATTGTGTTCACACACTTTTATTTGGTTTTGCTGTCACCAAAATTAAAATATGTCTCTTTAACTAGTCAGAGATTTTACCTCCCCTCCCTTCCTCTCATCCCTGGTAAACAACAGAGAAAATTTCCCTCCTTGTGTGATCTCCATGACTTTATAATAGCAAACTAACAGGAGCTCTGGTAGCATAGTGGCTAAAGCACTTGACTGCTAACCAGAAGGCTGGCAGTTCAAACCCACCGGCCACTCCTCGGAAGGAAGGTTGGGCAATCCTACTTCTGTAGTGATACTGCCTCGGAAACCCAAGGAGGGGTCGCTATGAGTTGGGGCTGACTCGACGGCACATAACAACAACAACAACAACAATACAATGTTTGGCCTTCTGTGACTGACATATTTCATTTACCACTATGTCCATCCAATGAGTTGACTCACAGATTCTTCATTTGTTCCTTAATGTTGCATAGTATTCCATTGTTGTAAGTACCATAGTTTGGTCGTCCATTCATCTGTTGGTAGACCCTTAAGTTGTTTCCTTCTCTTTGCTATTGTGAATAGTGCTGAGATGAATATGAGCATATATCTATTCATGTCCTGGAATAGTATTCCTAGTAGTGGGATTGTTGCATCAAATGGATTTCTATTTCCAACTTTTTAAGGAAGTGCCATACCTTTTTCCACAGTGGTTGTACCATTTTACATTCCCACCAGCCCTGTCTGAGAGTTCCAATCTCTCCAAATCCTCCCCAGCATTTGTTATTTTCTGTATTGTTCAACTTTGTTATTATTGTTGAGGTGAGATAATATTTTGTTGTTTGGATTTGCATGTCTCAAATGGCTAGTGATCCTGAGCATTTCTTCATGTGTTTGTTGACTGCTTCTATACCTTCTTTAGTGAAATGTCTGTTCATGTCCTTTGTCAATTTTTTTAATTGAATTGCTTCTCTTTTTTATGTGAAGG
>NW_006921642.1:10040664-10052162 GCF_000298275.1 Orycteropus afer afer
TCTGTCACCAAGGCCAAATTTTCCAACTACTGGTGATTCTTCTTTGTTTCCAACTTTTGCATTCCAGTCACCAGTGATAATTATCACATTCTGATTGCAAGTTCCGTCAATTTCAGACTGCAGAAGTTGATAAAAATCTTCAGTTTCCTCATCTTTGGCTTTGGTGGTGGGTGCATAAATTTGAATAATATTCATATTAACAGGTCTTCCTTGTAGGCATATGGATATTGTCCTATCACTGCCAGCATGGTACTTCAGGACAGACCTTGATACATTTTTTGTGATGATGAATGCCATACCATTCCTCTTCAAACTGTCATTCTCAGCAAAGTAGATCATATGGTTGTCTGATTCAAAATGTTCCAAACCAGTCCATTTCAGCTCACTAATGCCTGGGATATCAATCTTTATGCATTCCATTTCATTTTGACAACCTCCAATGTTCCTAGATTCATACTTTGTACATTCCATATTCTGATGATTAATGGATGTCTGCAGCTGTTTCTCCTCAATTTGAGTAGCATCATGTCAGCAAATGGAGGTCTCGAAAGCTTTATGTTATCCACATGAGTAAGGCTGATTTAACTCTGATAATGCAGTTCTTGCCCAGTCCTACTTTGAGAGCTCTCTAAGCTTAGTGACTCATCTTCATCCTATCTATTGGACAATGTTTCTGGACTATTTATAAAGTTGCACAGTAATGTATCAGACAGTGTTTCTCTGCTATTCATAAGGTTTTCCCTGGCCAATTCTTTGAGAAGTGGATGGCCTCCTCCTTCTTCCTAGTCTGTCTCAGTTTGCAAGCCAGGCTGATACCTGTGCACCATGTGCACCCCAGTGGTTTTGAAACACCAGTGGCACTGCCTCAAGGCTCACAGAAACACGTCACCACAGTAGGAAAACCCAAAAAAGTTTGTTTCTCTCAGCTGTTGGAAACCCCTCCAACCACCCTTCCCTGGATTCCTGTGGCTGACTCCTCGATCTGTTGCAGTCCCCTTTCCCTTTCTTGTCCTCTCCCTGCTTCCTGCCTTACTGCTTGTGGGGGGTGGCCTGGGTTCCTTCTCCTCACCAGGCTCCCTGTGGTTGAATCCTAAATCTGTTCCTATCCCCTTTGCCTTTTCTGTCCTCCCCCTGCCTTCCCACCTTGCTCTTTCTGGGGCCTGGCCTGGGTTCCCTCTCTTCACCTGGGTCCCTGCAGCTCACTCCTTGAGCTGACTGTTCTGGTCCCCTCTGCCTTTTTTGTGTCCTCTCCCTGCTTCCTGCTTTGTTGCCTGTTCTTAGGTCCCTTTTTTTGTCTTCTCCCTATTTCCCACCTTGCTGCCTGTTCTTAGGTCCCTGGAATCCAAATGAGAATGCTATCACTTTAAAATTCAAAATGGTTGCCACTTGTAAACATTCAAAATGGCTGTTCCTTCATTCACTTTAAATATCCAAAATGGCCACCGCTTGTAAACATTCAAAATGGCTGTGCCCTCTGTCACTTTAAATATCCAAAATGGCTGCCATATGTAAACAATCAAAATGGCTGAACCCTCCAGACAAACAAGTAGGTCAGCAAAAAAACAAGAAAACCTATAATATCTGGGGTAGGGCAATAAGAGGACAAAGGCAGAGGAGGGGAATAATGAAGAAAAGAATGGGAAAACGCAAAAAAGAAAAACACAGAATGGGGTTAACCACTAGGGGAAAAAAAAATTGCAACCAGGAACAGGGAAAAGAAAAAGCTGAAAACTAGGACCTGGGAGGGGAAGAATAATGAATAATAATGAAAAGGACAAAAGTATTAATAATAGCAATACTTTTAAAACAGACAGAAGCAAGCAAGCTATAAAAGGGAAATAATAAATAATAATCAGGGGAGGGCAGGGCAGGGCAGGGCACCCAGGCTCCATCAGAGCGCACAGAGTGGGATGGAGTTCCTGTGGGTCAGAAGGTGGGTGGGAGTGGGTGATGGCCGAACCTCCATTCACCAAGTGGATGAGGGGTATTAGAGTAACTACACCCCTTGTTGCAAGAGTGGGATAGAGCAAATACCTGGAGCAGTGAGGTCCCTGTTGGGATGGGAAGGGTTGCTGTGAAGAGCCCAGGGTGAGTGGCAGATATTGGGCAGGTCTTTAGGCCTTCCAGTGAACTGGGTGGGAGGGGAGGAGGAAGGTAGGCAGACCAGTGGCTGTGGAGACAACCCCGACTCACAGCACTCTGTGTGTGTCAGAGCCGATTTGCACCCCACGAGGGTTCAGTGACTTATTTTTCAGTCTTCCCAGGTGTCTCTGGTTGGCCTCGACCACTAACCCTTCAGCTGGCAGCCAAGTGCCTCAATTGTATGTACCATCTCAGGACTCCAAGAAGGTAGGAAAGGTTAGATGATGGCCTGATTTGATTTCTCTAATGGAGGAGGTGTTATCATTCACTAAAGCCTCAGGCCCCGAGGCAGGTGGGGTGGGGGGAGTCTTACCTATGGTTCAGGTTTGAGGCCAGTCTCTCACAGGATGGTGGATGTTGCTGGTTGCTCCTGCCATTCTTACACTTATAGAAGTTGGCAAGTCCAAAGTTCTTGGATCAAACGTCAATCAAGCCCTGTCTTAAGGTTCTGTATTTTGCTGTAATGCCTCACAGAACTCACAGACATCCAAGGGATCATCTCACATAGTAGTGGTGGAGGCTGGCAAGCTGGGGAGTCTCAGATCCGTGTATTTCCATATGGAAATACAAAGGACATGATAGCCACAGAAAATAGGCCCAATACATAAAGGGAACTAATTTTTGACCAAAAGCAAAGAGAACATATTAGGAAAGTACCATTATTATTATTATTTAATTATTATTGTGATTTTAACATATGGTGTTTTAAGAATAGGGTATCTATTGCAAAAAAAAAAAAAAAAAAAAGAAAAGAAAAAAACCTTGCTCCAAACCTATTACCATTTCCAAAAAAAAAATAAAAATAAGTCAAGATGGATAATAGAGCTCAGTATAAAACATTAAACTGAAAATTTTAGCAGGAAACATGATGTTCTGGTTACCTAGTGCCACTCTTACAGGAATATACCACAAATGGGATGGCCTTAACAAACAGGAGTTTATTCTCTTACAGTTTGAAGGCTTTAAGTTCAAGTTCAAAGTGCCAGGCTCTAGGGGCTGTGTGAAAGCCCCTCCACCTTGTGGTCCAGCTCTACCTCCTGCTCCTGGCCCACTGGAGCTAGAGGCATTTCTTCACTCAGACAGCTGCTGGCTGGTGAGGCTGACAAGCCCAAGTTTGACAACTAAGAAGGCACAGTCTCAATGTTACCAAACCACATGGCAGGCCATTAATTCAAGTTCATTGTAAGTCCCAGAGTCAGAAGAACATGGCAGCCTGCTGAACAACAACATGCAGGGGCCAAACATTCCATAAGCTAGAGACTATCCCTACGGCTTCTCTTTATATACAGGAAGCAGACCATATCCCACAGGCAGCTACTCACCTGCTTGTGGTAGATCCCACCATGGAGTTGATTGCCACTCTCATCATAGGCAATAACTACCACCAGCTGCCCAGCCACTCAATCAGGCCCAGCCAAGTTGACACACAAATTTAACTACCACAGGAGGAAAGGAATAATGAAGGAATAGAGAAAGAGAGAAAGAGAGAGGATGAGAAAGGAAAGGAAGAGAAGGGAAATGAAGGGAAGAGAAGGGAAATGAAGGGAAGAAAAGGAAAATTAATAGCTGATATGTAAAATATTCTTCCTTTTAAGATGTTTGGTGTTATTGCTAGGTGCCATTGAGTTACAACTCTTAGTGATCCCATGTACAACAGAATGAAACACCATCAGGTCCTGCACCATCCTCACAATCCTTGTTACACTTGAGCCCATCATTACAGTCACTGTGTCAATCCATCTTGTTGAGGGCCTTTCCCTTTTTTGCTGACCCTCCACTTTATCAAGCATAAAATTCTTCTCCAGGGACTGGTCCCTTCTGACAGCATGACCAAAGTAGGTGAGACAAAATCTGGCTATTTTCACTTCCAAAGAAAATTTGGGCTGCACTTCTTCCAGGAGAGATTTGTTATTCTGGCAGTCCATGGTATTTTCAGTATTCTTTGCCAACACCACAATTCAAAGACATCAACTCTTCTTCAGTCTTGCTCATTCATGCCCAGCTTGGACACACATTTGAGATGGTTGAAAATATCATGCCTTGGGTCAGGTACACTTTATTCTTCAAAGTTATATCTTCTTAGCAGTTTAAAGAGGTCTTTTGCAGCAAATTCTCCCAGTGCAATACTGATTTTCCAACTGCTATTTGCATGGATATTTATTGTAGATCCAAGCAAAATTAAATCTTTCACAATTTGTAACTTTTCTCTGTTTATCTTGATGTTGCCTGCTGGTCCAGTTATGAGGATTGAGGTATTATCCACATTAAAGATAGTAGTCTTTGAATTTAACCAGTAAATGCTTCAAGTTATCTTAATTTTCAGCCAGCCAGGTTGTGTCATCTTCATACAACAGGTTGTAAATGAGTTTTCCTCCAATATATTGCTTCCTCATTCTCTTCACAGAGTCCAGCTTCTTGAATTCAATCAGCCTACAGACTGAATGTACACCATTCCTGATTTTAAACCAAGTAGTATCCCCTTGTTCTGTTTGAACAACAGCCTCTTGGTCTAAGTGCAGGCTCCTCATGAGGAAATTAAGTGTTCTGAATCCCCATTCTTTGCAAAGTTATCCATAATTTGTTATGGTCTACACTGTTGCATGCCTTTTCATAGTCAATGAAACACAGGTAGACTTCTTTCTGGTATTCTTTGTTTTCATCCAAGCTCCACCTGAAATCAGCAATGATATCCCTCAGTCTATGTCCTCTTCTGAATCCAGCTTGAATTACTAGCAGTTCCCTGCCAATATATTAATGAAAGTTTTTGAATTATCTTCAGCAAAATTTCATGTGCATATGATATTAATATTGTTAGATGATTTCCACATAATGTTGGATTCTGGCATAATGGTACATATTAATCTGACTCCTGTGTTAGCTCTCAGCATATTTAAATACTGTGGAAAAGGATCCAATGAAGAGAGAAAATATGAATCAGTAGTTTGTAACAAGTGCTACAAATGTGACCTTGATTATATCCCTCCTGAATTTGGAGACCATCTGAAGAATAGATTTGATACATTGAGCACCAGTGAACAACAACCAAAGGAATTGTGAGATTACATCAAGAACATCATCCATGAAGAAAGCAAGCAGTCATTAAAAAGACAGTAAAGGAAGAAAAGACTAAAATGGATGTCAGAAGAGACTCTGAAACTTACCATTGAAAGGAAAGCAGCTAAAGCAAATGGAAGAAAAGATGAGATAAAAGAGCTTAACAGAAGATTCCGAAGAACAGCTCAAGAAGACAAAGTCAATTACTATAATGAAATGTACAAAGACCGGGAATTAGAATACCAAAAGGGAAGAACACAGTTGGCATTTCTCAAACTGAAAGACTTGAAGAAAAAATTTAAGCCTCAAGTTGAAATATTGAAAGATTCTATGGGCAAAATATTGAATGATACAGGAAACATCAAAAGAAATGGAAAGAATACACATAGTCACTGTGCCAAAAAGAATTGTTTAATGTTCATCCATTTCAGGAGGTGACATATGATCAAGAACCAATGGTGTTGAAGTAAGAAGTTGAAGCTGCATTGAAGAAATTGGTGAAAAAAAGGCTCCCAGAAATGATGGAATACCCATTTAGATGTTTCAATAAATGGATGTCCCACTGGAGGCACTCACTTGGTTATGCCAAGAGATTTGGAAGACAGCTACCTGGCCAATTGACTAGAAGGGATACATATTTGTACCCACTTCAAAGAAAGTTGATCTCACAGAATGTGGAAATTATCGGACAATATCAGTATCACATGCAAGTAAAATCTTACTGAAGATAATTAAAAAAATGATTGAAGCAGTATATGGACAGAGAACTTCCAGAAATGCAAGCTGGATTCAGAAGAGGAAATGAAATGAGGGACATAATTGCTGGTGACAGATGGATCTTGGCTGAAAAAAAAAGAATATCAGAAAGATGTTTACTTCTGTTTACTTGTGCTTCAAAATAGGGTAGGATGAAAAGTTTGACTAGAAGCGTACATTTTCATCAGAAGAGGGATAGAAGAAGATAGGTTTGAATGCTGGATCCTAACAGTGGAACATTAAAATAGTCCATTTTTCATGGCTTCTTTTATCTCTTTGAAGTAGGAGGAAAGAAGTTTTGTTGAGATAGAAGGAGTTGGATGGAGCAGTCAGAGTGTCAATGAGTAGAAAATATTTTAAATAATAACTTCAGAGAGTGGGGCAGGCCATGTAGTACAGTGATTTAGACCTGGGTCCCTGGAATGGGATGTGTATTCAAATCCTAGCTATTTCACTTACCAGTGGGATTGTGAGCAAATAATCTAAGTTAGCTAAATCTCCATGACTTTATCTCTAAATCTACGTGATAATGACACACCTTTAATAGGCTTCTTGAGAGAATTAAATTAAATATGTCACCTAAACAAGGCTAAACACTTAGAGAAAGGAGATCTGGTTGCATAGTGGTTAAAGCACTCGGCTGTCAACAGAAAGGTTCGTGATTCTAACCCACCAGCTACTCCTCAGGAGAAGGATAAGGCAGTATCATTCCATAAAGATTTACACCATTGGAAATCCTATGGGGACAGTTCTATGCTGTTCAATAGGATCGCTATGAGTTGGAACCAACTTGATGTTAGTGGGTTTGGTTTTAACACTTAGTGAGTCTTAAATAAATTGTTCCCCTGATTATTAATATTATTAAGAAGATTAGAGTAACACGGTATGTTGTTGTTGTTGTTATGTGCTGTCGAGTCGGACCCGACACATAGCCACCCCTCCTTGGGTTTCCGAGGAAGTATCACTACGGAAGTAGATTGCCCAACCTTCTTTCTGAGGGGTGGCTGGTGGGTTTGAACCACCAGGCTTCTGGTTAACAGTCAAGTGCCTTAGGCACTATGCTACCAGAGCACCTATCGAGAGAGAGTAACATGGTATTCAGATTCATATGTACCCTTACTCCATGTGAGGAAAATTTCCAAAAGGATTCAATACTAGGATGAGGCAGAATCTTCTAGAGAAGTATCATTTGAAAAGTACATCTACCTTACTAGACTATGTGGGGACAACCCTCTTAAAAAAAAAGTTGGTTTAGATACTAGAAGCCAAAATCTATGGAAATATTTGCCATTGACATACCTCCCTTCTTTCATAATGATTTTTAGAAACCAAAAACACATGTAAAATCCCAGTAAGATCTAAGCCATGAATTATGAGCTATATTATATTTTCTAGATAGCATAGTAACTACCACAGTCTGCCATTATTCAACCATTGACTAAAAACATGAAATCCTGGAAAAGAGCTAAAAAATACCATGTTCATTTAGATGGCAAAGATATAGAACTTAACATTGTAAAGACATGCAATGTTAATTTTGCTATTTCAATTTTAAATTGAGCCTGTTAAAAATTCTCATTTACTAAAATGATAAATAATATATGTTATCAAATAATTTCTGTAATTGAAAATTTACCTGTTATCCTGACCTATTTTATTTCAGGGACATGTATGGAAGAATGAGTTCCTAAAGGATTCTTCCAAATAAGACACTGAATGATGAAGGAGTAAGGAGATTATATGGGCTCCTTTTATGGATTACTTAAAGATGAAGGAAGAAGCCCTAATATAATATCAATAAATGTGTAAGGAATTAAAGACCAAAAAAAAAAAAAAAAGAAGGATAGGAACTTGTATTATTCTCACATTTCTACATACATATTTTTTTTTTCTATTTTGTTCTTTCTAATTTCACCATGTGATTAACTGAAAACCCTTAAAATCAAGAAACAAGAAGAGGAAATATGTAGTAGTTTTGAGAAATGGCAAACAGAGGAAGAAAGAAAAATTACATTCTGTAAGGGAAAGAGAACCTTGCAGCAATGATAAAGAAAAAAAGAACTCTAGTATCTTCTTTGCCACTGAATTCCAAGAATATGGCACAAAGCCTTAAATATATGTTATTGGTCAATATGTGATTGCTGATTGAATGGGTGAATAAATAAATCAATGGACTGATAAAAGAATCTGTGGACAATCTGTGACATATAAATGAAAAGACAACAGAGGACAAAGTTTGACTGATAACTGAGGATCTCTCTTTCATTAGTCAACAAAAGTTTAATGAGTATCCACTACTTGCCAGGCATGGTTCTTGGCATTGGGACACTGAAATAACAAAAACTACTCCCTGTTATTGTGGAAGCCACATTATCATGATTTGGAATAAAAAGTAGAGTACAAGTGCATGCATAACTTTTAAGGAGCCCAGGTGACAAAATGGGTATGTACTCAGCCTTTAACTGTAAGAATGGTGATTTGAACCCACCAGACATTTCATAGGGGAAAAAAAAATGTGATAGTCTGCTTCCATAAAGATTTGTATCCTTGGAAGTCCTGCAGGATAGTTCTACTCTGTCTGATAGGATAACTGTAAGCTGGAACACATTGCAATGTGTTTGTTTTTTCTGTTTTACTACCCTTTGTTTATAATGATACAGTGAGAGTGGAGAGGCCTAGGAACAAAGCAAAAGGAGCCTGTTGGTTTAAAATACTTTCTATGTTCTCTTTCTATGGAAAGAGCAGAAAAAGATCCCATCTCTGAACATAGGTACCTAAAAGGTTACTTTTCCTCTATATATCCCCTCCCAAAATAGGGATAGTAAGCTTCATCCTAAGCAGAAAGGAAATGAGGGACCTTTATTATATTTTCCCCCAAGAAAGCTTCTTTTGTCCATGGTTGTCAAGATACAATTGGGATTAATATATACCTGATCTGTTCAGTTTGGAAAGTGCCACAGGATGCAGCACTCTGCCATGTCCATCACAGCAGCACAGATCATGAAACAGAGCGACAGGAAAGAATTAAAGGATTAAGAGAAACGGAGGCCCGGCAGACACTCTGTGTATTCTGCGAGAGCAACCCCTCCCTGATATCCACGTTCTTCTATATTTATACATTAATACATGATTACATCATTATTCTTGGAATCTGCTTTATACAATCAAGTATTTTCTACAATGTTGAAAGGAATCTGGTTAATACAATCAAGTATTATTTTACAAAGTTAAAATTTTACTCTTCTATGTACTCGGAGGTAACAGATGATTGGTTGGATTAAAAGCTTTTATAGGAACAGTAAAATATTTGCTAAAATACATTATTCTAAATTATAAGTTGTTCCATAAAGATAATAAATATGTGTAACTGAAGTAACCTATTAACTAAACACTAATTACTAGGGCATAATGACCCAAAGTATGAAATGCTCCTATAATATAACAAACATGGATAATTGGAATAATAATTATTCTTGGCATTCAATGTTCTGCCAAGTAAGCATTCAACCATAAGAGAGGCCTTGCCTTCTCTTGTTGCTGTTAGAACATGTGCCTTGCAATCACGTCCTTTTGAAAATCTTTTTCTTGGTCTCCAACAACACTCCTCAGTGCCAACTGATGATTGAACATTTACTGAAGTAAAGCCTCAGTACAGAGGACTAAGGAACACAATTGGTGAAACCCTGTGGAAATTCTGTTGTGAGAAAGTAACATACTGTAATCCTCCTACTTATTCTAAAGAAAAATCCATTTGAAAGGATATATGTGTGTAAAAGTTACATTTGTACAAAAAAGACAGTCTTTTGACATAGAAATACAGCTATATTGTTAGATGTTACTCAGTACAAGATAGCTTAACCAAAGGTTGAATTTCTTATCAACTGCAGTTGGATTATAATAATTTTCTAGCTCCATGTTCAGAAATGATCATGCAATCAAATGTTGCCTGGCAATAAGTATCATTACAGACTATTAAGTGCTACTGTACAGTAAAGATCTTTTGAAAATTATACTCATTCCTCAGTTATTGACATTGTTACATTCCAAAGACCAGATTGCTATGCAAAAATTTGTATTTTGTTAAACTTCAGCAATCAAATGCTCCTCAGGCTCCAGGACTCAGCTTCCTAGCTTTGTGGTGTTGCTCCCTCTACTGCAGCTGATGCCTGTGGCTTGCTAGTCTCCAGACCAAGACTTCCATATTTTGGTAAGTCAGGAAGATTGGATGGTGCCATTGCAAACTACAGGTAGAGCTGATTGGGTCAGGATTTCCAGGAGAGTTTTTCTATCCACAGAAATGTCCACTCACATGGGACAGCCACCTCACTGGCCCCAGCTCCCCTGATCATGCAAACAGTAGATATTGGGGTCTGTGGTGCAGTGACCACCACTTGTCCTGTCTGTTCTGTTCTGTCACCTTCTTGTGAACTTGTGACACAAAGCCACATCTCCACTTGGACATTGTGGTAGCCTCTACCTTAGGTAGGCTATGGAGCATATATGCAGGTTCATGGACAAAAAACTAGACATCCAAACTTTTTTTTTTTTTTTAAGTTTTACTCTTTTAACTTTATTCACATCCAAGACTGTGAAGAGAGTGGTAGAATCAAGGACATGAAGCTCATGAGGGAGGCACGCTTTCAATCAAAACATGTGGGTCTTGAATGTCATGGATTGAATTGCGTCCTCCAAAGTATGTGAAACTTGACTGGGTCACTATTGTCAGTAGTGTGGTAGTTATGTAATGATGTAATTTGGCAGTTATGTAATGATGTAATCATCACCCATGATGTGATCTGATGTGATCAGCCAATGAATTAGAGTAGGATGCAACATCCTTACTCAGGTCACAGCCCTGATGTTTATAAGGGGAATTTCCCTATGGTGTAGTGTGGTCTGCATTACTTTTAATCTTACCCAAAAAACCACTACCATCAAGTGAATTCTGATGCATTAATTTGCACATTCTGTTTTATCATCTTTCTTTGTAACAGGCATAAATATGGATGTTTTCCAGTCAATTGTGCAGGTACCTGTGTTCCAAATTTCTTACTATAAACAAGTGAGCACCTCCAGTGTTGCATCTGTGTTTTGAGAATCTCAATGGATATTCCATCAATTCCTGGAACCTTCTTTTTCACCATTTCCTTCAGTGCAGCTTGGAGTTCTTCCTCCAACACTATTGGTTCTTGATCATAAGCTATTCTGAAATGATTGAATGTCAACTAGTTGTGTTTGGTACAGTGACTCTGTGTATTCCTTCCATCTCATTTTGATGCTTCCTGTATCATTCAATATTTGCCCTTGTTGTTGTGGTTGTTATGTGACGTTGAGTCGGACCCAACTCATAGCGACCCCTCCTTGGGTTTCCGAGGTGGTATCACTATGGAAGTAGATTGCCCAACCTTCTTTCCAAGGAGTGGCTGGTGGGTTTGAACCTCCAGACTTCAGGTTAGCAGTCAAGTGCCTTAGGCACCATGCTACCAGAGCCCCTGAGTATCCTTACATATTGTAATTTGAAGCTTGACTTTTTTTTTTTTTTTTTT
>NW_006921642.1:10052262-10078755 GCF_000298275.1 Orycteropus afer afer
GCCCATAGAATCCTTCAGTATTGTAATTTGAAGCTTGACTTTTTTTTTTTTTTTTTTAGTTCTTTTATCTTGAGAAATACTGAGAGTGTTCTTCCCTTTTGATTCCAATTCCAGATCTTTCAACTGTTCATTATAATACTTCACTTCATTTTCTGGAGCTACACTTAGGAATCTTCTAGTCAGCTCTTTTATTTCTTACATTAACTTTATGTACTCTCCATTGAAGAGAAACTTTCAGTCTCTTCTGACATCCATTTTGGTCTTTTCTTCCTTTCCTATCTTTTTAATGACCTTTTGCTTTCTTCATGTATGATGCTCTTGATGTCATTCCACAACTCATTTGGTTTTTGGTCATTGGTATTCAGTGTATCAAATCTATTCTTCAGATGGTGTCTAAATTCAGGTGAGACGTAATTAAGTCATATTTTGGCTCTTATGGATTTCTTTTAATTTTCTTCAGCTTCAACTTGAACTTGAAGATAAGCACAGTCAGTGCCTGGCCTTGTTATAACTGATAATATCAAACTTCTATATTGCTTCTTTCCACAGATGTAGTTGATTTGATTCCTCTGTATTCTTTCTGGTGAGGTCCACGTGTATAGCCACCACTTATGTTGTTTAAAAAAGGTATTTGCAATGAATAAGTTGTTATTGTAGCAAAATTCTATCATGCAATCTCCAGTGTCATTTCTATCACAAAGGTCATATTTTTCAACTAGTAATGCTTTCTCATTTCCAAATTTATCCGACACCAAACCAAACTCATTACCGTTGAATTTAACCCAACTCATAGTGACCACTCATTGAGTTTCCGAGGTGGTATCACTACTGAGGAGTGGTTGGTGGGTTTGAACCTAATTATCAATGCATCTTGATTGCATGTTTGGTAAAACTACAGAAGTCGGTAAAAATCATCAATTTCTTCATCTTTGGCCTTATTAGTTAGTGCATAAGTTTGTATAATATTAGTATTATCTGGTTTTCCTTGTAGGCATGTGGAAATTATCCTAGAACAGACAGCCTTGTACTCCAAGATAGACCTCGAAGTGTTCTTTTGAAGCTGAATGTGATGCCATTCTTCTTCAATTTGTCATTCCCTGCATAGTAGACCATATGATTGTCTGATTTAAAAAGGCCAATTCTAGCTCATTTCAGCTCACTAGTGGCTTGGGTATCTATCTTTATGCATTCTGTTTCATTTTTGGTAACTTCTAACTTTTATAGATTCAAACTTTGTACATGCCACATTCTGATTATTAATGGATGTTTGTTTTGAGTGCCTTCCAATTGATGGGCTCATTTTCTGGCACTATATTACAACAATGTTTCATTGCTATTCATATATTTTTCAGTAATATAGCAGGCAGTGTTTAGCTGCTATTCATAAGTAAGGTTTTCATTGGTCAAATTTTTTCAGAAATGGAAGGCCCAGTCCTTCCCACTCTGTCTTAGTTTGGAAGCTCCACTGAAACCTCTGACCTTGCTTGTGTTTGAAATACTGGTGGCATAGCTTACAGCTTCACAACAAAACTCGAGCCACCATAGTATGGCAAACTGACAAATGAAAGGTGGCTAGGTAGCACTAGAAAACTAAAAAGTAAAGGAAAAAAAAAAAAAGAAAAACACTGCCATCAAGTTTATCCAACTCATCGTGATTACAACTCATAGTTATCCCTTTTAGTACAGGGTAGTACTGCCCGATGGGATTTCTAAGGCTATGGATCTTTATGGAAACATACTGCCTCATCGTTCTTCCGTAGAGTGTCTGGTGATTTCAAATCATGGACCTTTTGATAAGCTCCAAATGCTTTAATCCCTATATAACTAAGACAAATCTATGTTTGGCTTTAAGATGATTGAAGTAGATTTTTTTTTTTACTACTGTTGTAAATACAAAATGTCAGATAATGAGAAAATTGTTAAGTGAGAAGCAAGTGTATTTTGAATGACAGATTCTATTTTCATTTAAGGCAGAAAACTGAAATATAAACAGTTAAAATGATTTTAAATGAAGTTTGACAGAAAAAGTATGTAATGCCTAAGGCACAAGTTCTCATAGTCTTCTCTTATTTTATAATCCATGTGCTTATTTTAGGAATAAATATTTCTCTTCATATTTGCAGGCACCTATCTCAAAAACTCAGGGTATTTTTTTTTCTGTCACATTTATTTTGTAATTATTTACCAATTTAACTTTTGTTTAACACAATTGTTTTCTTTTTTCAAATGCTTCTTTCCAGAATTAAGATAAAATGTGTTTAGTTTATAAGTTATACATTTCCATTAGTTCATTTCTATGTGATTCACAAGCTCTGGTGGCATAGAACCTAAGGCATTTGACTGCTAAGCAGAAGTCTAGAGGTTCAAACCCACCAGCCATTCCTAAAAAGGTAGATTGGGCAATCTACTTCCATAGAGATACTACCTCAGAAACCCAAGGTGGGGTATCTATGAGTCAGAATTGACTCGATGGCAGTGAGGTTTTTTTTTTTTTTTTTTGTAATCTAAATATTTTAGGTATTTAAATAGAAGGTTAACCACTATTATATTTGCACTGGAAAATATAATATCGGGAGATAGGAGAAGTTGCATACTTGCAATGGACTGCACCAACACTTAATGCCCAAAACTTGATCAGCAAGGAGAAGTAATAAGCAACACTATTAAACCATCATATCCTAGGCCTGAGAGGAGTGTAGTTTGGTTTTCAGGGGCTTCAATTGGAGGCCTGAGGTATATTTCTGCTCTTTATAGACTGCATTTGTCTGGGTGGAGCTAAGTCTCAGGTTAGAAGGATAATGGGGAGATGTAGACAAGGGAATGTGGCGGAAGGCAGGTCCTCAGCTGATCTGCAGGTACAAACACATTTCATTATAACTTTGCTGATGGTTACACAGAAGAATATAGATAAAACAGTAAAGAGATATTAAACTTTGAGAAGTGCTGATATGAACACCAAAGCTGAGAGAGTTATTAATGGTGATCAGGACAGTCACTGGTAGACACAAACTGATGCACCTGGAGACACTGAGACAATGATAATACAAAAGGCGGTATGGCTTTTGGCATCATTGGACAGTATAACTGAATAAAATGGCCTGTGCATAAGGAAACTGGGAGGATAGGGTCTGTGGTTAATCATAGACTACATGACCTGCCTAGCAATTCACCAGATTTAGAATGAAATAAGGGAAGGTTTCTTGCTTAAATATCTCCGGCCAACATTTCTTACCCACTTCCTGTTTCCTTTCTTTTTTATAATCTCATCATAAATCATCCAAAATTAGACTTGTTAATCTCCTTTTTCATTCTTTTTTTGATCCCTCATACGTAACTTTAAAAAAGCAAAAAAAAAAAAGGAAAAGAAAGAAAAACAAGGCCTGTGCATTTTTAAAATAAGGGATAAGAAGAAGGAATGATTTTTATTTTTTGTAAAAATACCTCTGGTGAAAATTGTTATAAGTATTTATGACATAGTTGGAGTTTATTATTATACTCTCATATAGCTCTGAATGTGGTCAACTTGAAAATCCAAAAAGTAGACATTTGGAAATGCCTTTTTCCTCTCACTATATAAAGTTGAGAGAAGGAGAAGTTAAAAAAAAAAAAAAGTGAGAAATTCCAGTGTCTGGGTATTCCCAGGCAAATTTCTAGACAACTTAGTTTTGATAAGTTCATGTTTCAGATAAGACTTTTCTTTTTTTTTTTTTAGTTTTCTAAATGCTCGGTGAAAATGTCCCTGACAAGGCCAGAAGAAAAACCAGATTACAACAATGTGAAGAATTACAGAAGAAAATAAATAGGTATATGGATGAGAACTGCCTATGATTTTTACTTTGAGAGTTGATTTAATGATTCACTTCTCTATCACGCCTATTTGAAACTGTGTGTGTGTTTCTGAAAGATTAGTGCTGATTTTAGTTTTCCTTTGTAGCCAAAACACAAAATAAATATAAATAATGGAAGCCATTATGCACAGTTTTGGACACAAATTCTATAATAAGCATATCAATAAAAACAAAACTAACATCTTACCTTCTGCCTTAAAGCTAATAGGCATATTTAATGCTTTAATGAAAAACAATTTGACCTCAAATTGTCTTCAAGATTCATGAAGTGATTTTTACAGCCTAAATTATCCAGATAATTTCTAAACCAATTCTTCCCTTTACTATGATAACATAGATTTAGCCTGTGATTTACATAATTTAGCTGTTGGTCAATCTGACACATTTTCCTCTTCCCAACATTACTGCATGCCATGAATGAAAATGTGTTTTTTGGTTCTCAAATGTACCAAACACAGTTTTCAATTTCCTCTCCTTTTTCTAAAATGATTTGGAGAAACTCATAGGATATATAAGTCCTTTGACAAGGAGGTCATTTTTGCATCAATATTACAAAAGCTTCTGTGTTCATAAGAGAAATCTCTCTCCCTGAATTAAATTTAACCTCTTTAGTACTCCCATTTAGCCACCTGATAAATCCACTTGAGCTATCTTTTGGGGAGAGAGAAGTACATGGGAACAATAACACTTCCTTTTTGAGCAGTTTAATAAAGCTTTGTGAGGTTTCAAGATGAAAGATAATGCGTAATGCTGATAGCGCCCTCCAAAGCTCTGCATTCATGGGTCTAATTACTCTCTTTTTTTGTTCTAGTAAAAGCCACAGTGGATGTAGTAAATGGGAGTGTGGATTAAGAATTAAGGCCCAAGAGTGTGGGTATCTAGTTTCTGAGGTTGTCTTAACTTCTGCTTCTTATCTGACTATGGGTTTGCATCTTAACTTCTTTGCTTCAGTGTCTCCTTCCATAAGACACCTAGCAAATATCTGAGAAATGCTTTTAAAAATGACAGTGCAAATTGCCATTTTGAGTCACATTGGAATTTTCTAGGAAAAAAAATGAGGTGAGTGTTAGAAAAGGGAAATACAATCTGCTTAATTTTAGATTTATCATAAAGTTTTTCTTTTTCCTTTAAAAGTCATGCGATTTCTAGAAAAGGAATGACATTTTCGAAGCCTTAAAGTTGCTTGTGAAAGAATGCTCTTTCAACTATTCATCATTTCTTACTGAAGTTCTGACTCTGGCTTTTCTCCAAATTCCTCTCCTCTCTACTTCCCATTTCCAAGATGAAATGAGTACTTGCAATATTAAGTTGTCATAATTCTGGAATATTTTCTGTGGCTGAGTTGTGTCATATAATTTTTATATATTTATGCATGTCAGATTTCATTCAATCAAATTTGTATATGTGATTACTGGCTTTATATATTCAATTCCCTAAACTTAAAATTGATTCTTATAAGTATGTGATACTTGATTATGAATTTACAACATTTATTTAATTTTATTGTGCAAAATTCAAAGTGATGATAGAACATTATCTCAGGTATCAAATAATAGATTACTCAATAAATGGCAATGTTCTATCAACTTGTATTTTAGGGTTTTGGGATTGACAATTTTCTCAATAAATCAAAGGCATTACATATTTGGTCACAGAAATTAATTCAGGGTCAATAACTTTTTCATTATCTGTATTAAATTAAATAGTTTACACAAAATTACTCAATAGAGTTAAATTAAAAAAAAAAAAAAAAACCTCATAGCCATTGAGTTGATTCTAACTCATAGTGACCCTCATTGGGTTTCCAAAGTGGTAAATCTTTAAGGAAGTAGATTGTCTGATCTTCCTTCTGAGGAGAGGTTTGTGGGTTTGAACTGCCAACCTTCTAGTTAGCAGTCAGATGCCTTAGACACTGTGCCACCAGAACCTCTAAAATTAAATACAGATGTTTTAAAATTAGATTATTTGTCTTAGAATTATGAAACTTACCTTGATCTCTTTCCCAGGTAAATTTCTTTCTGGCTTGGATGATTTCAATAAACTGCAGATTGCCAGAAATATCAACAAATCAGTGTTAGAAGAAATACAACTAGAATGTTTCTTAGAAGTGAGAATGATGAAAATTTGGCTTTGGAGCCATTGTTAGGAAACACCAATAGTGACAAAGACATCACACATGGTAAAGTACAGCATCAAGGAAAAAGAAAGAATATTCAATAAGATGAATTATCACAACATCCATAACAATGGACTCAAACATGTCAATGATCTGAGACAGATTTGACTCGATGGCATCTAAAGACAGCAATGACCTACAATGTTTTCTTGTTCTAAAGGACATTTTGGTTAAAGAAAAAAAGAAAAAAAAAGGAATTTAGATTTTGTCTTTCACTTGGTTTTAAACATGATCATGTATTTGAGTAGTTTTCCTATAGTCCAAAACAGCTTTGATTAGGATTCCAGATTGAAAACGAATGAAAATAACCTTTTGCAGAACTCATCTAAACTTAATTTTGCTTCAAACCAATAAAGTATAGCCTCTTCTACTTTGTAGACAGATTATAGCTCATCAGCATGACTAAAAATCACTGTGGAATTGGTCTGTTATAGTTCTGATGCTATGCCTATAAATATAACTTCACCGAGTGACTTTTCCATTATATAACTCCTTGGCTGTACTTTTCTGTGGCAAACTCAAAGGACCACAGGTATATTGTAAATGGAAAGTAAAATAGCCTCAGATAAAATTTGGAAAGTTAACAGTGAATTATCAGTGGTTGGCCCCTTGAACATCTTCTTTGGTGAATTGTCTGCTCATATCCTATGCCCATTTTTGAATTGGATTGTTCATTTTTTGATGTTGAAATGTTGAATCAGAAATATTTTTTTAAAGTCATATTTCACAGTTGATTAGAACTTAATCCTTTCTTTACATGAACTTAAAAATAATTTCTTTGCTTTATTGAATAACAACAATTAGTTAACTAAATGATTGCCATACACAGGAAGAGAAAGACGTGATCAGATAATATAGTGAGGCAGAGTTTACGTATTAGAGAGCAAAGTTAAAAAGAATCAGTAAAACTGTTTTTGTTAATTTATATATGTATATGTATTTAAATAATAAAATAGCTTTAAATTCATACTTTTCTTTTTTCACATTATAATTGTGTGACTACAGGCTTATGTCCACAAATTTCCCCTCTTTACTAAAGTGTTATTGTTCTCAAGGTATGTCCCAGCATACGAATCATATGAGGTACTTGATAAAAATGGGTATTGTATGGAAAAATCTAAATTTATGAGTGCTATAGTATCTAGTAGGAGCTCTTAGGTGTAGTGCCTAAGGCATTTGACTGCTAACCAGAAGGCTGGAGGTTCGAACCCACCATCCACTCCTCAGAAGGAAGGTTGGACAATGTACTCCAGAAGAGATACTGCCTCGGAAACCCAAGGAGGGGTTGCTATGAGTCGGATCTGACTAGATGGCAGTGGGCTTGCTTTTGTTTTTTATTGGGTAATATCTAGTAAATTAACAATCTACCAATTTAATAAACCATTCAAGTAATTTTTAGAAGAAATAAACTATAAGAGCCAGTACTAGGCATAGTATTATGAGAAAATACAATAAAGCCAATGAAAAGAACTTGTGAAAATAGATACTATGTTATAGAAAATGAAAGAATTTTGAATTAGAAGTAGAGCTTTATCTAACACAAAGAATGAAATCTACAAAGGATTTTTTAATAAGGTCTAGAATTAGCACTTAGCTTTGGCCATTTTAAAGCTTAAAATGAGGTAGTAATATTATCTGTGTAGGGTTGATGTGAGATTTTTAACACATATGTGGTTTTACTGAATCCAAAGAGATTATAACAATTATCCATTTTACAGCATCTGTATGTTAAACCTAACTTTCTACAAATAAAGGCTCTAAAAAGTGCAATTTATGGCTTGAAATATACACATATCAGTGCTGTGAGATCTACTCCAAATTAAGGATGACTCCTTTCTCTGACTCAGACTACATTTTGTATCTTACAATTACATAAGACAGAAATATCAAGGAATTAATAATAATAATAATAATAATTGTAGTGCTCCACCCCTTTATTCCACATGAAACGTAGTGCCCGAACCATACTTACCTAGCATCTGCATCTCTTTCAGCCTCGTCTGAAGATGAAAAGCTTCAAAGGTAAATTATCCCCATTCCATGTCATTAACTTCAGAAAGATAAAGAAGTATAAAAACTTCAGGTCACTAACCCTTTATTGGACAAATTCTGTGATCCTTTGCAAATGTATTGGATAAACACCATTATAAACAGTTTTGTCAAAGCTCACTATGCTAAGATTAAATTGTCCACTCATCCTTTTCCCAGTTTGAGTATTAGAAACTTTTCTCTTCCTTATTATGAGGCATTTCCTCCACTGCTACCTACAGGCAGTGTTTGGTGGGAATATTAAGTTATATCTGTATATAAAGAATTACTTTAATTTTGATATATTGGGGAAATAGAGTCTGATGGTAAGTGCAGGGAAAAAATTGACAAAAGACTTTGAAATGGAATAAAAACATTAAATGATCTGTTCAGCACAATCTTTCAAATTGCCTCTGCCTTCCATTATCTTTGAGACGTTTTATAGCATTTTACGTTTTACAAAACTAATAATAATTCAGTGAGTTTCTTCCATAAAATTGCAGATTTGTTCACTCCAGTGAAATGTAATTGATTATTTTCTCATTGATAATATGATGTGTAGTATTTTAAATTCGCCTTTGAACTACTTGTAATATCTCTCATCTTACGGATTCTCCCATTAATTAATGAGTTAAATAAAGTCTTTGATGTGTTCATTTGTACCTATAGGAACTTATGATTATGCATTTTCAGAAACATTACTATGTAACATATCTTACCTCTAGCCAATAAGTATGTTCCTATTTACTTTCTAGAAAATGGTATAAACTTATCTAAAATTCTGAGCCATAGATCTATTACTCATACTAAAGCACAGATGTTTTCTAGAGGTTCTAATGATAATATCATCATCTGTGTGAATTTCACCATATCAAATTTGTGCTAATATCTTCTTTGCCCTATACTTAGCATTTCAAATTCTATCCTACATCTGTTATTGCCATATCCTTCATCTTAATAAATATGAAGTACATTTACTACACTTTAAATATCACCAATTTTATTTTTATCATAACTACCTTAATTCTTTGAACATGCAGACTCTTTTTGTAGTAGAAGGGATTCTGGTTTACTTTTCATGTATAGCCTTTTTATTATGTCCATAGAGAAAGGATTTCTTAACAAACTTTGCTTTAACAAATTCAACCTCTATAATTTATATATAGCAATAAATAAGAGTTAATAAATATTTAATTTAGTATGTTGTAGATTGACTTAAAAATAAAAACATGAGGTCAAAAATCTGTTTTATTTTATATTAACCCTATAATAATAGAAGAAAAGAACCAGAAAAATGTTACCAGAATGGCTACACATAGAAATTTAGAATCCATGAAAATTGGAAGGTAAGAGCACTATAAATGTGGTTGTATGATTAGTACATAACAAAGATACCTGTCTTAGATGAAAAATTATATTTAATAATCTTTAAGAGATTATTTCTTCTTTTGAAAGTTTTTTTTTTCTTTCTGATTTTAGAGTTAATATAAGGATATAAATCCAGGCTTCTCTCCCCCAAAAAGTCTAAATAAGAAAGAAGATTAATTTAGTAAAGAAAGATGTCAAGGAGGAATTTGAATCAGCATTTAGACAAGAAAGTAGATCAAATTATGCCCAGGCAGATTAGTCAAGTAAAAACCCAAAAGTTGGGATTTATTATAAAAGCAAATAAAATATCATCCAGGAAATAGAAAACTAAAAATAGTCCTCATATGGGAAGAAAGGGACATGGAAGGGTTCTTTTGGAATTAAACACAAAATGGGAAAACACAACTGTCAGAAGATTAAATTCCACTTTTGCATGTTTCAAAATATGACAAAAAAACTTTAGGTCATGACAGAAATGTTTGCTCAGTTGATTTCCTTGTACATCATAAGAGTCAGATGATAATTCTTGTTATCTTTACAAATTTAAGGATTTTTTTTATAAGAACTATTACAGAAAAAAGGAAAGAATGCTACCGGAAAGTCCATTTGAATCTACTTTAATTATTTTGAATAATGAAACCATAATTTGAAAGCAATTTATAACCTTGATTTTATAAAATCTAATCTCTTACATAAACAGTGAAGGCGGAGGATTCATCAGATTAAGTGGCTCTTTAAAGTCAATCATTAGTCCTTACTTGTCACAGATGTTCAAAGTTGTCATCATTAGTACACCTTATTAAGAAAACACTGTTTTTACATACATGAGGAAACTGTGACAGTCAAAAATATAATAATAGCTGGCAATGGGTAATGTGAATTTCTTTTTTGTTCATTGTCCCTATCAGGAAATAAAATACTCATAAAATATAATACAAGAGAATTTGTTTCAGTGTAGGACAAATTGGTAAAATGAAGTAGAGTATATATAGTCAGAAAACAATTTTATGCATTGAGGGGTTACAGATGTGTGAATGGTGATAAGAGGATTTCAAATAAAATTATATCCTTCAGCTATTTTGCCTTGAGTATTCTGTTTAACTCTACTATTATTAAACTGTGTGGTATAGTGCTTAAAAAATATCTGACAACTAGGAAAGTGGATGGTAAATTTCTCCTACTTGTAGAAGAATTTAAGATCTATGGTGACACAGAGACTAAAACATTTGCCTGCTAACCCAAAGGCCAGTAGTAGTTCGACTCAACCAGACGTTCAAGGGAGAAAGATGAGGCAGTCTACTTCTGTAAAGATTAACAGCCATGGAAACTCCATGGGGCAGTTCTACTCTGTTCTGTGAGTCATAATTGACTCAATGGCTGTGGATTTGTTTTTGGTTTTGGTAGAAGAATTTAGATGCCTTACTTACTTTTAGATGTGCTTAAGAATGCTGATCTTTGGTTACTTTCCTAATTTTACACTTGTTCTCAATGATGCTCCTTGTGATGAAAACACGCATTTGGGAGAAATCCCTCTGCTTTTTCAACATTCCTAACTCATGCATTTGTATTGCTATCAAAATTAGCATGACAATAGATATTTGTTTCAAGATTTTTCATGTCCTGTTTCTCTGTATTTATCCTCAATTATTTTTATAATATTTTATTGTGATGCTACAAACCAGGGACACATTTCTGGAGGGGATAGTTATCCAAGGCATAGCCATCATTAAAAGACAATAAGTGTATTTTCATTACAACAGTCTTAGCTTTGTTAAAGGCTAAGTGGAAGAAATTAACATACAACAAGCTTTACAATGAAAATTGTTTCTAATTATTTTGCTGTTCAAATTATTCCATGAGGCATTGATTGAACTTTAAATGTGTTCCATACCAGCTATTTTCAACTAACATTTATGATTTTTTTCCTTGTTGTGAAGGGGTCTATTGATTGAAATGACATAATTCTACTAAACAAAATTAAATACAATTACTTGGATAATTGGAATATTTAAGTAAGCATTAATTGTGGTCAGGGTCAGAAATCAAAAGTAAGGTGGGCCAAATTGCTAAATTTGTACTTGAAGATTGATTTTATGACTTGTTCAGATGAAATAAAATTCAACTTAGAAAAATGTTATGAAAATATATATGTGAATTATACTATCAAGACTGTGGTAGGCAGAAAAATAGCTCTCTGTGGATGAGTAGGTCTTAATCTCCAGAACAAGTCTCCAGAACAACTTGGCTACCTTATATGGAAAAGTGCACTTTGCAGACGATTAAATTTAAGGACTTTGGAATAGGGAGATTATCCTGATAATACAGAGTTCTAGTGGTGCAGTGGTTAAAACATTTGGCTCTTAACTAAAAGGCCAGTGGTTCAAACTCATCAGCTGCTCTGAAGGAGAAAGATGAGGTAGATTGCTTCTGTGATGATTTACAACCTTGAAAACCCTATGGGCTAGTTCTACTCTGTCCTATAGGGTCACTATGAGTCAGAATTGATTTTACAGCAGTAGGTTGGTTTATCCTGATAATATTGATGATTCCAGTCTAATCAGACGATTGCTTAAAAACAGAGAACATTTTCTAGGTTTAATCATAGAGATATGATTATAAAAGATGGGTTAGAGAAAGGCCATATTGCTGGATATGGAAATGGGGGAAGAAAACCATGAGACAGGGAATGTGGGCATACTGCTGAATTTAAAGATGGGGGAAGAAAGCCATGAGACAGGCAATATGGGCAGCATATAAAATCTAGAAAAAGCAATTGAATGAATCTACCCATAGAGCATTTAGAAAGAGTGCAGTCCTGGTTTTAGGCTTGATTTTAGCTAGGTGAGACCAAGGTGGAAATTTTTACCTCCAGAACCATGAGATTATAAATGTGTGTTCTTTTAAGTTGAGCATGAGTGATAATTTGTTATGGGAGCAATTGAAAACTAATAAAGACTTCTATTATAACATATAATGTTTTAAGTTACCATGATAGTTTAGGAATCCCTGGGTAATGCAAACAATGCTCAGACAATAACCAAAATGTTGGAGATTCAAGCCTACCCTGACATGCCTGAGAAGAAAAGCTTGGAGATGCACTTTGGAAAAAAAAAAAAAAAAAAAAAAAATTGGCAATCGAAATCCTACAAAGCAAAATTCTCCTCTGACACACATGGGGTAACCATGAGTCTGAGTTTCTGGAAGTCAAATCGTTAATAATTGGTTATGCTAGTTTAGAAAAGATCTGTGAGAAGTTTCTACAACCAACTTATGTCTTTTTCTTTTTTTAATCTTGATTATACAGAGTCAATAAAATTAAATATCGGCAAACTAAATGAGGCGCTGTAACCATGACTTGGGTTTGGGAATATAGGTATTTACAAGGTGCTACATATTCTTGATTTTTATTTGAAAGCAGAACCGCTATCTTAAATTTCTATTTTATAAAAATAACACCTGAGATGGAGGAATAGGATTTAATTTTTCACTTTTTTTTATGGAGATATTTATCTCCTGATAAACTTTTAAAACTTCTCTAATATATGTTTCACAAAGTTATATTTTCTAAACTATATGTGTAAATGATTTTTAAAACTCAAGCAAACAAAAGTTGACTTTTAATTTAAAAAAACTAGATTTCTAGATCTTGCAAATCAATGGACTTTTTTCTACTCTTGAAAATATGTCAAAAGTAACATGCATTTTTTTTGTACCAAATTTAAATCTAATTTGTAAAAGAATGTAAATTACCACAAAGATAAAAAGTACAAGCTATGGAGTTTAAAGAGTTTTTTGATTATCTCAGATAACTGTGGCTTTGAAAACTTTTGAAAACTTATGAAGTAGACTTTACCCAGTTAAGGTACATGCTGGTAGTGTTCGGATTACTTTATTCTCAGCACAAGGGAACAGAAATAACCAACATTAATGGAGCATATAATATGTGCCAGTTATGTCATATGTATTATCAGCCTGATACTATTTTTTTTTATGGATGAGGAAATTGAAATTCACAATGATATAACTGGCACAGCCATAGAGTTGGTAAATGGCTGAAATGAATATTCACCCCAGTTTGATCTGACTCCCAAACTTTTATTTTTTTTTTTTAATATTCGAAATCACACCACTGTCCTTTAACTGCTAATTGAGGACAAAGATGAGCCCATGTCTAAACAGTGCTAAACAAATACCCAGAAGAAAACAGTTAGTACCAGTAGATGAAGTGAGAGGTTAACAATGGTACTCTAACTAGATTACATTAAAGATATAATAAACTCTTTGATATTCCTCCCAGTGAGAGTTGAGGGGCTATATCTACTCACTTGGAATATGGGTGGGCCTTGGGTAGGATGTATTTTGGTCAGCAGCATATGGAAGAAATGAGGCTACACCAGGTCACTGGGCCTAGGATTCAGAAACTGATAGCTTCAACTTTATGTCTCCTGCAACATCTAACCTAGGAGCCCTGAGCTGCCAAATGGGAAGTCTGATTACATTGAAATTATTGTATTGTGAGGAATTCTAAGCCAATAGCTTAAAGAGTATATGTTGAGAGAGAAAGAAAAAAATATAGATTTTATTAGATTAGGTAGATACTTCACTCTACTTTCTGGTTTCCCAATAAATTTTAAGAAATCCATTTAAGAAATGTCCATTGCTTCATCTTCTACTCTTCATTCAAAATTAAGTTGAAATAATAAAGTTCTTACACTTGATATCTAGTGAGCCAAACATCCATAGTTTAGGAATCATCAAAGAATTAATTGTTTCCATTTTCATTCCAATGATTTGCAGTCTGCAATAACTATAATTTACGTGGAAATAATCTTTCATATGTTTGGAAACAGTCAAAACTGATATTGCTTTGATTAAGCCTTTTGTAAATGGTAAACTTTTTAATGAATATTGAGGAAAAAGAAACATTGTTGTAAAGTCAATTCCAACTCATGGCAACCCCATGTGTTTCAGAGTGCATAGGAGTTTTAAAGGCTGTGGCCTCTCAGATGTAGATCATCAGGGCTTTCTTCCAAGACACTTGTGGGTGGCTTCCTTCCAATAATAAAGTAGTGCTTAACTATTTGTATTATCCAGGGACTCCTAAATGAATATTAAGTATTTTCTTTAAGGTAAGTTTGTCTATAGGGCAACTATGAGTTAGAATTGACTTGACGGCAACAGGTTTAAATAGATCAGTTATTTTTTTGATGTCCTCCATGTAGACATTCAAAACCATAGTAATCTATCTTGTCCAGGTTCCTATACCTTTAAAATAACTTACCAAACCTATGGATACAAAATTTCAGACTGTAAATATGTGTAACTTGAAGATAATTCAGGAATAATTAAACTGGCAGATTTTACCAGGAGAAATTATTTGATAAACTCACTGCGGTCGAGTCAGATCCAACTCATAGCGACCCCTCCTTGGGTTTCCGAGGTAGTATCACTACAGAAGTAGATTGCTCAATCTTCCTTCCAAGGAGTGGCTGGTGGGTTAAAACCCCCAGCCTTCTGGTTAGCAGTCAGTGTTTGTATTGTTCACAACTTAAGAGTTTCTTGCTTCAAAGTGACTCACTTATCAACATGATTAGTTTCCAAAGACCAGATTGCAATGCAAAAACAAGTGTTATGAGAATAAAAGAGGATGATCACAACAGATCACAAAATGGAGGATGACTACATCATTATATAATTGCCAAATTACATCACCACATAACTACTAAATCACATCATTACATAACTGCCAAATTACATCATTATGTAACTACCAAATTATGTAATTATGTAACTGCCCAATTATCTCGTTATGTAACTGCCAAACCTCAGAGAATCATGAACCAGCCAAGTTAGCACATAATTTTAGCTATTATTGGTAGTGTTACTCTTGACTCACTTTGGCATCCATTACTGCCTGATATATCTGTTAATGTGAAAAGCAATTGGATAGTAGTTTATTTATTTATTACTATTTTCATAAATGTAAAATATTTGATATGAGACAGTCAACAAGTGAAGAGAGGGTCTAGATGCAGACATATACAGGTGATATCTTTGTGGAGTGTCATTTCCAGCATGCTCTGATGACAACCCTTTCACTTATTGTCTTGCTAGGCTCAATGGAACAGCATCAGTTGGCAGATAGTTCCAGGTTAGCAAGAAAGGCACCTATATATTTTTGTAGTAGGTCTGCCCACCAAACACTTGAAGGTATTAGGATGATTTGGGACTGCTAGTCTTTCAGGTCTTGAGTATACTCTTTTTACTAGTGTGATGGGAAGCTCAGCACATTTCTAGAGGCTTCTCAGAGTGGATCTCATTTCTAAGGTTCTATGCAGATGTTCCCTGAAAATCCAGCAGTAGAAAACTGAGAACAGAAATGTCCCCAAACATACTCTCTAAACTAAGTAACTTAGACTAAATAAATAAATAAATAAATAAATAATCTCAAGTATCCAAGTGGACTGGGGTTGTATCCCGGGGATCTAGAAGGTTTGTTTAATGTATGACAAAATATGGAACTGGTTAATGAAATATTCTACTGGATACCACACTAGTATCCATTAGAGGCCATGGCCAGCCTCTTGGTTTTGATAGCACCGTAAGATAGTTTTAAGTATAAGGGGAAAAATAATTACAGAACTGTACTGCCTAACATGGTATCCAGTAGCCATTTAAAAAACCAAAAAAAACAAACTCAGTGCCTTTGAGTCAATTTGACTGATAGCAATCCCTCCTTGGGTTTCCAAGGCACTATCTCTATGGAAGTAGATTCCCCAATCTTCCTTCTGAGCAATAGCTGGTGGGTTGAACAGCCAGTCTTCTAGTTAGCAGTCAAATGCCATAGGCACTACACTGTATTTAATTATTAATTGGTTACGATTATATAAAATTTAAAAACAATTTCCTAAGTGGCCCTAGCCACATTTCAAGTTTTCAACAGCCACATTTGCCTAGTGGTTACTATTTTGGAGAGCACAAATATAGACTATTTCCATCATTGCAGAAAGTTCTGTTTGACATGTTTCATTAGAAAGAATCCAGGCTCTTTGGGAACTGAGACAACTGAACATGCTCAATATTCTGCTTACTACTTTTAGTTAAAAAATTATGTATTTATCAGTCTATATAGTTGATCTAGAGTACTTTAAAATCAATTAGATCCTTGAGGACATTTGATGGACCTTGGCACTAGATACAGGATGGTTGGGAGGATTCTGTGGTGATGTTTCACTCATTCACACTTTTTAAATTTATCTCACATCTCAAATGATCAAAATGGATATCAGAATCAGAAGAAACTCTAAAACTTGCCCTTGGATGGAGAATAGCTAAAGCATATTGAAGAAACAGTGAAGTGAAAAGAACTTAACAGAAAATTTCAAGGGCAACTGGAGAAGATAAAGTATATAATGAAATGTGCAAAGAACTGGAGTAAGAAGATCATAAGGGAAGAACACACATGGCATTACTGAGGCTGAAAGAATAGAAAAAAAAAGAAGTCTTGAATTGCAATATTGAAGGATTCTATGGACAATATACTGAACAATGCAGGAAGTATCAAAAGAAGATGAAAGAAATACACAGCCACTGTACCAAAAAGAATTTGTTGACATGCAAACGCTTCAGAAGGTAGCATATTATCAATAACCAATAGTATTGAAGGAAGAACTCCAAATTGCACCAAAGAAATTGGTAAAAAACAAGAAATTGACAAAATACATATAGAGATGTTTCAAAAATGAATGCAGCACTGGAGGCACTCATACGTGTATGCCAAGAAATTAGGAAGACAGTTACTAGGCTTACCCAGTAAGAGTGATCCATATTTGGGCCATTCCAAAGAAAAGTGATCTGACAGAATACAGAAATTATTGAACAATATTATTAATATCACATACAAGTAAAATTTTCTGACAATAATTTATAAAGGGTGGCAATATCATATTTACAAGGACTTATCAAAAATTCAAATTGGGTTCAGAAGAGGAAGTGAAATGAGAAATAACATTGTGCATGTAAAATCAATCTTGGCCAAAATGAAAAATACTAGGGAGATGTTTACCTGTTTTATTGATTATGCAAAGGCATTGACTGTGTAGATCATAACAAATTATGGAAAACATTGCAACAAATGGGAATTGCAGAACACTTAATTTTACTCATAAGGAACCCATACATAGTCCAATAGGCAGCTGTTCAACCAGAACAAGGAGATACTTCATCATATAAAATCAGGAAAGGTGTGTGTCAAGGTTGTGTTATTTCACCATACTTAATCAATTTGTATGCTGAGAAAATAATCCAAGAATCTAGATTATATTAAGAAGGACTTGGCAGCAAGATTGGAGGAAGAATCATTACTAACATGTGATATGCAGATGATGCAAACTTGCTTGCTGAAAGTGAAGAAGACTTGAAGCAGTTACTGATCAAAGACTACAGCCTTCAGTATGGATTGTACCTCAACATACCCACTGTCACTGCCGTTGTGTCAATCCTGACTCATAGTTACCCTGTAGATAATAGTAGAGCTGTTATGTTTCCAAGGCTAACATCTTTTCAAAAAACTTCCTGACCTTTATCCTGTGGAGTGGCTTGTGGGTTCCAACTGACAACCTTTTGTTTAACACTCTATATTTAAAACACTGCCCCACCAGAGCTCCTTAATACCTCAACATAAATGAAAAATTCTCAAAACTGGACCAATAAGCAACATTATAATAAATGGAGAAAAGATCAAAGCTGTCAAGAATTTCATTTTACTTGGATCCACACTCAACTCCCATGGAAGCAGCAGTCAAAAAATCAAATGATGTGTTGCATTGGGCAAATCTGCTGCAAAAGAGCTCTTAAATTGTAAAAGAGTGAAGATATCACTTGAAGACTATGGTATGTCTGACATAAGCCTTGGTATTTTCAATAGCCTCATATGCATGTGAAAGCTGGACAATGAATAAGGAAGACTGAAGCAGAGTTGATGCTTTTGAGTTGTGGTGTTGGTGAAGAATACTGAAAGTACCATGGAATGCCAGAAGAACAATCAAATCGGTCCTGGAAGAAATGCAGCAGCAATGTTCCTTGGAAGTGAGAATTACCAGACTTAGTCTCACCTACTTTGTTCACGTTGTATGAAGGGACCATTTCCTGAAGAATGATGTCATGCTTGATAAAGTGGAGGGTTAGCAAAAAAGGGCAAGGCCCTTAATGAGATGAATTACCACACTGAACGTGGTGATGGCAACATGCATGTCAGCAATTATGAACATGGACCAGGACCAGGCAGCGCTTCATTCTATTGCCCATAAGGTTGCTATGAGTAGGAACTGACCCGGTTGTACCTAACAAAAACAAGCTTCATTTGCCCATTTATCAAATATTTCCAGAGACCCTTCAATGAACTTTTCTGGTAAAGTAGGTAAGGTATTTGGTTGCTAACCAGAAGGTCAGTGGTTCAAAACCCACCAGCTTCTCTGCAGGAGGAAGATGAGGGAATCTACTTCCATAAAGATTTACAGCCTTGAGAGTACATGGGGCTCGCTATGAGTCAGAATCACTTGATGGCAGTGGGTTTGATTTGACTTTTTGGTTATTGCAGCCACTAAACTCTGAACTCTGGTAGCCATTCCTCGGAAAGAAGATTGGGCAATCTAATTTTGTAGTGATACCACCTTGGAAAATCAAGGAGTCACTATGAGTTGAATCAATTTAATGGCAGTGAGTATTTTTTAATTTTTTTTTTTTTTTTTTTGTAAAGTCCTTTGGCAATACAAACAGTTTGGACCCACTAACTAAACGGTTTGCAGCTATTAATCTAAAGTTTGGTAACTCAAACTTACCAGGCAGTGACATGGAAAAAAGCCCTTGCAATCTGTTTCTCTAAAGATTACTGTCAAGAAAAGCCCATGGAACATTTCTACTCTATAATACATGGGGTATCCATGAGTTGAAGTAAACTCAATGGCAATGAGTATTGCAGGTACTGAGGAAATTTGATGAAAAAAACAAAGTCCATGTTTTTATGGAGCTTACATTCTACATGGTTGATGTGAACAAAAAACTGAATGCATAAGACAATTTCAAACAGTATTAAATTCTATGAAGAATACTTTTTAAAAGTAATGGGGCAGAAGAGGTTGATATTCAGATGATCAGAAAACACTTTCATGAGTATAAGCTAGTTATATGAAGAATGAAAAATTCATTTGTTTGACAAATACATCTTTAATACTTATTATGTGCCAGCTATAGGTACTTTGGAAAATAACTGCTGGCAATCTGCTTCCAAAAAAACAGTCCTTAACATTCTTGTGTAGCACAGCTCTACTTTGACACACAGAGGGTCACCATAAGTCAGAGTCAATAGTCAATTTGGAAGCTGCTTTTTGTCATACTAGAATATCAGTGCAGTGTTTTTTTAAAAGACTTCACTACTGAAAAATTTGTTAAAATTTCAGAGAGCCATGTCTACTCCAATTGTAGGGCTTAGAATCTCAAGAATGTGTTCCAAAGATATTTTTCTTAGTTATTTAATGTGGCTATAACTGAAATACCACAGATGGATGGCTTTAATAAATAGAAATGTATTCTGTTTGGGAGGCTACAGTCAGAATTCAGGGCTCCAACTCTAGGGGAAGGCTTTCTCTTTCAGTTGGCTCTCGGGGAAGGTTCTTGTCTCTTTCAACATCTGTGGATCCAGCATTCCTTGGAGATGTCCATTTGGTGTCAGTCTTTCCCTGGGTCTACTTAGTTCTAAGTGCAGGGAATCTGGGTGCAAATATGTACTCTGCTCCCAACTCTTCTTTCTTGGTAGTCAGGTCCCTCCTTCTCTGCTTGCTTCACTGTCCTTTTATCTCTTGTTAGACAAAAGATGATGCAGACCACACTCTGAGGAAACTCTCTTGATATCAAATCAAGGCTGTGGCCTGAGTGATGATGTTGCATCAGATCTTAATCCCCCTATAACTGGTTAGCAGATGACATCAGATCACATCATGGAGAATGATTACATAATTATATAACTGCCAAATTACTGAGAATCATGGTCCAATCAAGTTAATACATATTTTGTTGTTAGGTGCCATCAAGTTGTCTCTGACACATAGCAACCCTAGCACAGCAGAATGAAACACTGGCAGGTCCTGCACTAGCTTCACAATCCTTGCTATATCTGGGCCCATCATCACAGTCACTGTGTCAATCCATCTCTTTGAAGGCCTTCCCGTTTTTTGCTGGCCCTCCACTTTACCAAGCATGACATCGTTCTCCACGGAATGGTCCCTTCTGACAACATGAACAAAATATGTGAGATGAAGTGAAAATTCTCACTTCCAGAAGCATTCCAGCTGCACTTTCATCCATGACAGATTTGTTAGTTCTTCTGACATTCCATGGTACTTTCAGTATTCTTTGCCAACACCACAACTCAAAAGCATCAACTCTTTTTCAGTCTTTATTCATTGTCCAGCTTTCACAAGCATATAAGGTGATTGAAAATACCATGGCTTGGGATAGGTGGACTTTAGTCTTCAATGAGACATCTTTGCTGTTTTGCACCTTTAAAGAGGTCTTTTACAGCAGATTTGACCAATGCAATATGACATGTGATTTTTTTGACTACTGCTTCCATGGATGTTTATTGTGGATCCAAGTAATATGAAATCTTAGATAACTTCAATCTTTTCTCCATTTATTGTGATGCTGCTTATTGGTCCAGTTGTGAAGATTTTTATTTTCTTTATATTGAGGTATAATCCATACTACAGACTATAGTCTTTAATCCTTGTCAGTAAGTGCTTCAAGTCATCTTCACTTTCAGCAAGCAAGGTTGTGTAATCTGTATATACCAGGTTGCTAATGAAACTTTCTCCAATCCTGATGCTGCATTCTTCTTCATATAATCCATCTTCTTGGATTATTTACTCAGCATACAGATTGAATATGTACGATGGAAAGATACAACCCTGACACACCCCCTTACTGGTTTGAAGCCATGCAAGACCTTTTTGTTCTGTCTAAATGACATCAGCCTACTGGTCTCTGTACAGGCTTCTCATGAGAACAATTACATGTTCCGAAATTCTCATTCTTCTCAAAGTTATCCATAATTTATTATGATCTACACAAATGCTTTTGCATAGTTAATAAAACACAAGGAAACATTTTTCTGGTATTCTTTGCTTTCAGCCAAGATCCATCTGACATCAACAAATCCCCCATTCCACATCCTCTTCTGAATCCAGATTGCATTTCTGGAAGTTCCTTGCTGATATATTGCTGCAACTGTTTCTTTTTTCTTTTTTTTTTTTTTTCTGAATTACCTTCAGCAAAATTTTACGTTTTCGTGATATTCATGATATTGTATGATATGTCCCACATTCTGTTGGATCACTTTTCTTTGGAATGGGTCCAAATATGGATCTATTCCTGTCAGTTGGCCAGACAGCTGTTTTGCAATTTTCTTGGCATAGATTAGTAAGTGCCTCCAGACAGGCTTCTAATACTTATTTTAGGGGGGCACAATTCAATTTGTGACAATATTTACCTATAAATAACACTAAAACTAATTGCTATTTATAATCAGAACTGAGAATGACTATCTGAATACTTGTTTATACTTGTGAATTAAGTAAAGAGAAACAAATATGGCCATGGTTGTATCGACTTTAAAATGAATGATAGAAAAGTGAATTATGAAAAACAATCCGATAACTTGTAAGTTGATTTAGATAATAGTTATAAAAGGCTAAAATTGAATGTTGTCTCTGGGAATGCAATGAATAAAAATAAACAAAAGAAATTGATGAGCCAGGGAGATTAAAGAGTCCACAATAGTTTTCAATTTCACATCAGATGGAATGGTGATGTTATTTTGAGATATAATCAAACAAAAAACAATACATTAGGGCAAGTTGATTGCGTTCATTTTTAGATTATAAATTTATAATTACTTGTTTGTTAATCATGGGTGCATACTTTTCCTTTTTCAAAGTTCTGAGATAAAAATAAATAATAAACAAAACATGATTTCATGCCAGAGACTAAGTTAGAAAAAAATTCCTTATGCCCAACATAATTTTAAGTCTCCCACATCTCCCAAAATGTATATATTATGAATTGCAATTTCCAAATTAGATTCACTTTCTTATTACAATAGAAGATAAAATGAAAACAATATTTAATATTCTTCAGGATCATTTAAAGAATTTACAAGAAAAATATTAAAAAAAAAAAGTCACTGACCATGAAAGTCTAATAAAAAAGAAAACTGTACCAAATATATTCACATATTAGCTTGACCTAAATCTGGGAATTGGGCCAGACTTTCAAGTTATAGTGTCATTATTTACAAAAAAAAAAAAAAAAGTAAACGTTAACTAACATTGTTAATAAAAGCACATATAAGCATACATAACAGGAACCAAAATAAATACTAATGTTAATGAATGTTTAAGATGTTATATATACATACAATGCAGATGACACATCCTCTTGGGCAGTGTTGGTAAGCTTAGCTCTGCCAGGAGAAAATTTATACAATCTCTTTGCCTTTAGGCTACAGGTTTATTGTGTTCTACAAATATACAACCAAAGAAAACAAAGCGAAACACTTCTACAGTTGCCTAAAACAAAATTGAAATTGTTCATTTCTCATTTAAAGTTACATTTCACTGCTCCATGTCTTGACAATTGGCATATCATAAAACTTAGGTATTATAAAAATAAATGTATTATAAAATACCTTAGTCTCCTGTGGAATACAAACATCCTTCCTATATTTATTTACATCTGTTCATTTTTGCAGGTATTCATGACCAACCTTATTTTAAGTCACATTTCATTTGCTACGTTTTGTTAGGTGAAGGGCAGACAGACTGGTATATTGTTTAGAATCAATATTAAGGCAAATAATATTTGATGCTTAAAATGGTTTTGCTAATCACACCAGGCACTTAGGCCACCTATCTAGAAAAATATCCCACTTTTCTACATGAAATACTTGATCTTTCTCTACCCATTCCTGACATTAGTTAGTATACTTCTAAGATGATCACCTTAGTGTGGGGTCCAAATTTTCTTAGTGAGTTAGCAGTACAGAACATGGTTGAAGTCTTGATGAGCCTAGACAAGAAGGAGGTGATGATTGCAGGGAAGCATAATTGGGAAATTCTGCCCTGGGGAAGAAATAGCTTGTGGCTGGGAGAGATGTGCTACCCTGACCATACTTTTTCAATAATACTTATTTTTTAAGACAGTGTAAAAAGTATGTAATTGCAGAATCATTTTGGTTGCTCCAGAAATCTATGTCATAACATGCTTAAACAGGTTTCCTTCAAGGTTAAAAAAGTAGAGATATGTACATCTCTTGAAAAGATCCAAACTGTCATTGTGAACAGTAATCCAATATTTCAATTTCAAAATTGAGAGTTTAAAATAAGAAGCAATTATTCCAGGCAGAAAGCAAATATAAATGCCAGCAGTCAAAAAAACATGAACAGAGATATGAATAAAACTGAAGAATTTTTTAATATCTATCTGTAATTTTGACTTTGAAAGTCCACAGGCATTTTCCTCTTGAGAAAAGAATAAGATGTATTAAAATACTGAAGAAAAGCATAATAAACATTAAAAATGAAAAAAGTTAAGAAAATATTAGTACTGTACTATCAACTTCAAAGCCAAATTTAAAATGAACACCTTTTAACATGACTGAAATTAGATCAAGGAGAGTAAATTTATTATTATTATTATTATTAATTTTTACTTTTGATATGATAATTCAATATTCAAATAATAATCTACATGGCAGTGGACATCCCTCCCTTTTTTTTCCCCTATTATACAGGTATAGCTTGTTTCATTGTGCTTTGTTTATTGCATTTCATAGATAATTACGTATTTTACAAATTGAAGATTAGTGGCAACCTTTTGCCTAGCAAGTCTATATACACCATTTTTCCCAAAAGATATGTTAATTTGTGTCTCTGTGTCAAATTTTGTAATTTTCACAGTACATCAACCTTTTCACGGTTCTATTGCACATCAAATAGACTATAGGCCTATTGCCCTCAAGTCAGACCCTACTCATAGCAACCCCTCCTTGGGTTTCCAAGGCAGTAACACTACTGAAGTAGATTGCCCAACCTTCCTTCCCAAGAGTGGCTAGTGGGTTTAAACCACCAGCCTTCTGGTTAGCAGTCAAATGTCTTAGGCACTATGCCACCAGAGCTCCCAAAATATAGTGTCAATGTAATTTTATATGCACTGGAAAACCAAAAAATTCATGTGACTCACTTTTTCGTGATACTCGCTTTATTGTGGTGGTCTGGTACTCAGTCTGCAATATCTCTAAGGTATGTCTGTACAAGAAATGATTACACACTGTCATTTCAAGTGGAACTTTAAACTAACATGTTTAATTATACGTTTTAAATGCTTCTAGATGAGTTTAAGTTATGATTCTTTGGAAGAGACTTTGTGTGTTCTGTTCTGCCTAAATACTTACCCCCATTGCTTCTGCTCATAAGCTGCTCTTTCCCTAACAATCTCTTCATGACACTTTAATTATTTTTAGATATTTACTAATTGTTGAGAAATATTTTTAAAGAATAATTCCAAATATTACTAAAAAGATCAAACATACTCTCATTCTATGAAAGCAATTACTAATATGCACATGATAAATATTTGCCTATGGTATGTAACATATGGGTATGTTTCTATTTCTCTCTGTCTCTAGATATATATTTCATACCAATGTACACAGATATACTCATTCATTTTAATGGTTTTATAGAATTTCTGTGAGTAAATAAATCCCACTTATGTGGTTATTTAAATTGTTTACATTTTCCCCCAGTATGCACAATGCGTTATCTGTTCAATGATCCATGTCTCTCTCAGTTATGTTATCTAGCCCATAGATATACTATACACTTCTAAAGATTGCAGTATATAAAATATGACCATTGAGTCAAACTCCATATTAAAAAAGGAAGAATAGCTTTGTCAAATCACAATATATAAGATCCTTACTAATGTACAGTTTCATTATTAATTGAACTCTTGCCAAAAGGACCCCTGGTGGTATAGTTGTTATGCACTTGGCTAGTAACAGAAAGGTAGAAGTTTGAAGCTCCCAGTGACTCTTGGGGAAGAAGATATGGCATTCTGCTTCCATAAATACAACAGCTTTGAAAACGTTAGACAGCAATTTGACTCTGTCCTATAGGATTGCCATGTGTCAGAATTTACTTCCTAGCAATGGGTTTAATTTTGGTTTTGGTTTACCACTATTGCCATACCAACTCAACAGCACTAGACTTTAAAATTCTTTTATTTTTGAACCAAATTGTCAAAAATTGCATATAAGTATGTTTTGTTTTTCGAATTTTACTTTGAAACCCTAGCATGTTTTGTGGTACATATATAACACTTAAAAAATATTGGTTAAATGCATAAATGACAGCTATTCTACAAAAAAGGAGGGAAACTATTTGTGACATATGAACAGATGTATTGACATGGATACTTTTGGTGAATATTTATGAACATTATTTTTTATTTCAATAATCATTTTTAAGGGCCATATTTAAATGAACATATTAATTCCTCTCAACCATTCTGTTCAAATTTTTTACACTGTAATGATGAATGTCCTTTATTATAATGTGCTTTCAAATGAACTCTTGTTGTTAGTTGCCATTGAGTAGGCTCTAACTCATAGCGATTTTATGTATAACAGAAAGAAATATTGCAAAGTCCTGTGCCAAGATGAAAGGTTCTAGAAATATTAGATGATAATAGTCACATTCCTATAACATGTATTATATGAATGGTTGGTTGGTTGGTTGTTATGTACCATCGAGTCAGACCCAACACATAGTGACTCCTCCTTTGGTTTCCAAGGTGGTACCACTACGGAAGTAGATTGCCCCATCTTCCTTCCAAAGAGTGGTTGGTGGGTATGAACCACCAGCCTTCTGGTTAGCAGTCAAGTGCCTTAAGCACTATGCTACCAGAACTCCCATATTATATGAATACATGATTTAATATTGTATCATCCAGCAGTTC
>NW_006921642.1:10086565-10099113 GCF_000298275.1 Orycteropus afer afer
TTTTTTTTTTTTCTTTTCCTTTTTTAGTATTCTATGTGTGAACAGTGTCTGGAGTTATAAGTCATCAGGGTTGTGTGATACCATTCTGATCATGAAAATCTACAGGAAATTTTATAAATAGCTTTATCAGTTTTCTCTTAAACTCAGATTCATAATAATTCTTCACAGAAAAAAAGACAGCTAAAGGTGTGGAAATAAATTCCATTTGTGTAATAAATATATAAGTTAGGAAAAATTATTCATATAAAATTTAAAGCTAGCTAAGGATTCATTGAAAAATTTTCATATACCATCTCTCCAAATCTGGCTTTAAAGAGACTGTAACAAAGTTCCAGGAATAAAGACCTTCTGGAATATGGATTTATGGAAAAGATATTATCACTCCATAAGTTTCTAGAAATTCATAGGGTCTGAAAGATATTGTAGGTAGAAAGAACTTTTCTTTCCATCATAAGTATTAAAGGTGGACTCTGAAAACATTGCTTTAAGCAAGTATACATTTGCTCCAATGATAGTTGATTTTGTATTGATTAATAGCTACCTTTTCTTCCCCCCTGCTCTTTGGAAAGAAGACCTGTAGGGACAAAAAGAACTTCTGTTTTACATTAAAATCCCTTGTTGACTTTGAAAGGTGAGCATTGATTTGTAATGGGAGGATGAAACTTGGTGAACAGATTATTGGAACCCTTGTTGAGATAATGCTTTAGTGATATAGTTGTCTAAACAGGATGAGTCTAAAATGAGTCAAAAGATTTTTATCCCTTAGATTTTTCTATTGATATTTCAGAAGAATATTTTGAGACAAAAAAAAATTCACTGCCTTTTGAAAAAGTAACACTTTTATAAAACTTGATTCTTTATGACAGTTCAGTTCTTTGAAAAATTATCTGAGTACAGGGAAAGTAAATGAACAGCAAGGGGTGGTGGTCATAGGGATTTTGGTCATTTTAGGCTGTCAAATGGTGCTTCCCAATACATCAGACTCTGGAGAAAACTTTATTGAGTTTGTAAGAAATAATCAAGTAATGGCTGAGGATGCATAAGCCTGAAACATCTTCCATAGTATTCTATGTCTTTTGAGCTAGCAAAGTTAAAGCTGAACGTGATGGGGCCAAGGTAGTACAGCTTTTAATGCTCTCAACATTTTTCAACTCATATGTCAGGCCAAAATTGTAATAACAAAGCTCACAGCAGCTGCCACACTGTGTTTGGTTCTAACCCAAATGAGAGCATTTATCATTTTCTCCCCTTCATGAATGCACATGCATGCACATTTTCAAATATATAAAGTGAAAAAGGCATTTCAAAGTTTGGATAAGATCCTTCATACTTAAAAGTAATCCAAAAGAGCAATACACTAAAGCTTTATCAAGTGTTTAACAATTGGCCACATTTTGCCCTTTAAAACTGGCATGTATTCAGGACTGTCAGATCTTTCAAAATACATTTTTTTATATGAAAATAACATGTTAAATTTAGCCTATACAAGTTCATACAGAATTGACTAATCTCTCTTGCCTATCATAAAATCTAAAGTAAGAATAATTTTCAAATGTTATTTATTGTGTTTGGATATTAAAAAAAAAACAATGTTTCATTAATAATTACACTTTTTGAAAGACTTTCCTATATATTCAATATCGTTTCTAATCTTTGTAACAATATTGTTAAGTAATTTATTTTTAAAGCTTGTTTAAGTGAATTCTTAGAGTTACTTTATGGACATAGACAGAGAAAGTGCCTGTTTTTTTTTTTTATAATGTTATTATACTACATTTTCAATAACATTTCATAGATGATTAATAATCTCTAAAATTAAACTTTTAGTAAGAAATCTTTGAAAATATCACACATATTTGAATTTTTGTTAGCATTTCCAGAATGTGTCATTATCATTTAAAATTAATTGGAAAAAAAAATCTAAAATATATGATATATGAAATTTTATATGGCTCTGGGTGGGTGAAGCATTCCTTCCCTATAATCTGTGTGACTTAGTATTTACTTATCAATCAAATCTCTTTTTTTTTGTTGATTTTAAATAAGTTCTGGAATTAATATATATCTAACTGAACAAGTCAACAAACAGCATCATATTTTAACAGTTGTTTGTAAAGATAAAGTCCATCCATATATGGGAAAATATAATTAATTAATTAATTAGGAAGCTACAAAACTGCTTGCTCATATGAGCAGTTATTTCTTCTTTGGTACAACATATATTCATTGACTATCTAGCATAGTGGCTAATGCACTTGACTGCTAATCAGAAAGCTGACATTTCAAACCCACCAGTCAGTCCTCAGAGGGAAGGTTGGGCAATCTACTTCCATAGTGATACCATTTCAGAAACCCAAGGAGGGGTGCTATGAGTTGGCTCCAACTTGACAGCACATAACAACAACAACATTTGTTCCATGCAATCACTGCCCAAGGCCTTGAATTTATGATGATGATCAAAACCTTTCATAAGTTTAAGGTTCCTCCTCACTTAGAGATTACAATCTTGTGCAAGAGAAAGCTATTAAATAAATAATCACATTGATAGATGTATACAAAGAAAAGCAAGCAAAATCATATCCATCAAGTCAACTCTGACTCATGGTGACTCCATGTGTTACAGAGTTAAACTGCTCCATAAAGTTTTCTTGGTTGTAATCTTTATGGAAGCAGTGCTTCTGGGTGGATTTGAACCATCAGACTTTAGGTTAGTAGTATAAACTTTAGATTAGTAGTTGAGCTCAAACTGTGTGTACCATTTGTGGATTTCTTATGGATGTATACTTGATTCAAACATAGATGTTTGTTCTGAAGGAACGAGACATAAACCTATGAGATAGGTTAAATTGAGGAAAGACTTCCCAAAGAATTGTTGCTTGAGCTGAAAGAAATCTGTAGGATAAAGTGACCATATGGTAAGTTTTGAGGAACATTCCACAAGAGGCAATGATATGTGAAGAAGCCCTGGAACAGGAGGAAACGTGACCTATTCAAAGAATAGAAGTTCACAATTGAGTAGTAAGCAAAGAGTATGATGGACAGAGTATGATGAAATGAAGCCAAGGAACCCATGAGCTTGATTATTCAAGCAGGGTGGAATTTATCTAAAAAGAATTGGAAGACGTGGGAGAGATTTGAGTGTGGGGGTGGTGACAACAAGCTCAGATTTACATTCTAGAAGTATTTATCAGGTTGCAATGTAGAGAAATGATTGGATGGACTCAGAGCACATGCAGGGGCAAAAATTAGGAGGCCCTTTCAATAGTCCAGGCAAGAGAGAAAAGTGGTATGAATTATGAGTGGTTGCAAAAATTACTTTTTTTTTTTTTTTCATTTTCATGTCTTTCAAATAGACATGTCTTTCAAAGCCCGAGTAATATTTAAATGTCCCACCAGCCACTCCTTGGAAGGAAGTTTGGATGATCTACTTCCCTAATGATACCACCTCAGAAATCCAAGGAGGGGTCACTATGAGTCAGGTATGACTCTGTGGCAATGAGTTTGGTTTTTGGTTTAGCATCTGATGTAGAGGATGGACATCAATCAAATCAATCAATCATATGGAACATTGACCAATCACTACAAATTCTAGTACATGCAGTGGGAAATCAGCTGTGCATGCAATTCACCCACTTCTCACTTACAATGAGGTTCCAAAGACTAGATAATTATGCAAAAGCAGGCATTATGTAAGAGTCAAGGGCCATGCCCTGTATTCTGTTCTGGTGTCTCCCTCCATGCCAGTTTTTTACTGCCTGTAAGGCCCTGTGCATCTAGGGATTCTCTTGATAGGCCTAGTAACCCCTGGGCAGCACACTTCCCCCACCACCTTGAAGCCCACACAGGTTGGGGGTGATGGTAATGGTGGTCAGAGGTTGTCAGTAACCCACCGCCTCTTGCTGTGCACCACATCTCATAGCCTACATACTGCTGCTTGGCCTGGATGAGAACTCAATGGCATCCTCTATCTTCCTTAGACCTGCAGCCCCACATGACCATTATCTCCTTTCCCACTTGCACCCACCAACCTCCCAGGTACTTTCAGACCCTTGCCCAGCTTCCCCTTGCCTACCTACAACCTCACGTCATGCTGCCATCGCTCTCCATTCTCCATGGCTGGACCAAAACATCGTGCGTGAAAAGAAGAAATCCCTGGTTAGCTAGCATCCTTCATTTGGCCTAGTCAGTTGCTATATATCATTCGAATGGCTAGCAGAAGGAAATCTGAGCCCAGCCCTGGCCCTGTGTAGGGCCCAGACCATCAGATATTCCACCTGAAAATTTTCCCAAGTTCTACCTCTGGGATACGCAGACTGACTCTGTCAGCCAGTGTGGTTGTCCCAGGCCAAGCTGTGGCCCCTTGTGGAGCCTAGAGCAACAGAACTGCTGCCTGAAATTTCTTCAAAGTCCTCATGCAAACTTCTGAGAATCATGGCCAAGCCAAGTTGACATATAAACTTAATCCTGACAGCCAACATTATTCTCACCTCACACCTGGGCATTCCTTACCACCAGATGTATATGTGCAAAATAGTCAGATGGTAGATTTTTCACTGTTGTCATAAAAGTGAAATGTCAGGTAAGGAGATAGTTGATAAGTGAGGAGTTGTTGTTGTTGTTATTTGCCATCGAGTAGATGTACACATTTCCCTCACTATTCAAAAGCAGAGCAATGGTATGCAATATTTTGTAGGTTGAATTGGCATAAAGCAAAGAAGAAATTACCATTAATACATATGGGAAAAAATTTGAGCATTTTGAGATACAAAAAATAACCATGCTAAATGACACACAAAACCCAAAATAAAACTAATGCATAGTATTCACAGACACAATTCAAAACTAATTCTGAGATGCTGAGTATAGTTTCCAGGGAAGGAGCTTGGCAATGACACTCTTTTTCCTTGGGATGTATGATGTGTCTAATGCACTTTATACCTTATTATTATTATTTGTAAAAGTGAAAATCCTCTTCAGATTTCTTTCAATTAGTGAAAAAAGATACTAATGTAAATCCTTTGTAAAAGTGAAGTGGCATAAAGTGAACTTTCCAAAATCAAGATACCTGAATATTTAAAAAAAAAAAAAAAAAGAATCAAAACTATCTATAAAAACGTAAACATATTCAAAGATTTTTAATGCTTTGGTTTGTCAGATGGTTTGACTTTTTGTAGACTACAATATACACAGTTTGATAGAATCTACATTTAACTACAGCTTTATTTCTTTTTATTATTACATTAAAAGATGACAAATGATGTATTTCCTTCTTAAAAAATAAAACCAGGTTAAAATTACCAGAGAGAATACTTTTGTTGAAGAGAATCTTGCAAACAAAAACAAAATATCATCTACTTTGTTAGGAAAACATCACACTGAGTATCTGGAAACCTCATACTCTTCCAGTTATGGCTTTTTTATGAGTTACCATAACTGAGGAATAGCTGATGTAACTGACCAGCACTGATGATGAGATCAATAACCACTAAAACAAAAATAAATGGTGTTTGGGGCCCAAGAAACACTTAGCTACTTTAAATCAAGGAAAGTATATATGACTTAAATATATTTCAATTTCTAGTATTTCATAGAAACATTTTATTAAACTCAAATTTTACTAAAATTGTTCTGGTATCCAATCAATATGCATAATGGTATACTCCCTCTCTTTACACTCAAATAGGATCAATGCATGTACTAAATAGGAAATGTTATCTCATTTAATTTCACTAAAAAATCATTTACTGGTAGCAAATTGTTTTAAGCACTTTCTAATATTCACCTTTGTCCAAAAGCATATTACAATAAAGGTTTTTGGTGGAATGCATTTGGAGAGCTTAATTGGAAGTCTCAAATTTTAGTGGGTGTCAAATGGATGCCTCTTCATCTTCCACATTAAATTTGCTTCAGGTATGCAAATATGTCAATGCAACATCTCACATAAAAAAAAAAAAAAAGAAACTGAGATCACATCAGTTTTTGAGTACCTGGAATATCAACACACTTCCTTTTTTTTTTTTAATTGTCACCAATTCTTCTTTATTTTTTTCAATTTAAATGACTCACTTGTTACAGTGATTGCATTTCTTAAACATGTTGATTCTGTCATTAAATGTAGATGTTGCACCACTTTGGAGGAGTACAGTGATTTCTCCCAATTCTATTTTTCTACTTTTGCATATATAAACCAAACTCACTGCCATTAAGTCATTTTTGGGCTCATAGCGGCCCCTCCTTGGGCTTCTGAGGCCGTATCTCTATGGAAGTAGATTGACCAATCTTCCTTCCAAGGACTGGCTGGTGGGTTTGAACTGCCAACCTTCTGGTTAGCAGTCAAATGCCTTAGACACTACACTATCAGAGCTCCGTTTACATGCATGCTTACTGTATAACTGTTTTGAGATTTATGTTTGTGTTAGTAAAGTTCTTGAGGTGGGTTGAAATTTAAGGAGGGAATCAAACTTCAAAATGATGCAATTGTCAATAATGGACAAATCGGTGTACCAGGAAAGTTTCAGAAGAGAAGCCTGGGTACACAAGATAATATAACTCATGGCCTTGATAAAGACCATACTAAGCATTTGATAATGAATGAAATAAAAAGAAGCATACGAACTATGTAAAGTGTGTGGGTATCTTGAATTTGTATCACTATCTATACACATATATCTATGTTGATCTACCCACATCTATTCATGTCTTATCTATCACATATCTATGTAACTATTTGCTTAAAATATATAAGTCTAGCAATTGTGAAGCTATATCTCACATTGTCTATTCTAGTTAAACTTTGAAAGTATATAGAGATTGTGATTATAAGCTTTTATGATTCAATCAAGTAGTAAATCCTGTCAAGATGGTAGATACAATTAGATATTTTGGGGAACATATGATTGCTATAGATTATTCTGTTATCTCAAGAGACATTGCTGGGTGCTATCTAGTCATTTTTGACTCAGAGTGATCCCATGTGAGGGAGTACAACTTCCCCAAAGGGTTTTCTTGACTGTAGTCTTTATGGAGGCAGATTGGCAGATCTTTCCCCCTTGGAGCCACTGGGTGGGTTAGAACCACCAACTTTAGCCATTACTGCCACAAGGCTGCTTATCATCAGGGATAGTGTGTGGATATTCAGATGGTGATTTTGGAGTTTAAGAGGACAAAGCAAATTGCATGCTAGACACATACTCATGTTTGGAAGAAACTAATAAGCAAGATTAATAATGCTTCATCATCTTCAGCTGATTTGATTAGAGCTAATGGAACCAAAGCAGATAGAAGGTGACCACCATACCCAGCACTAGGTTTTGCTGCAATTTAATATGTCATTGGGCACACAGTTTCAGAGGAAATGTGAATTTTGAAAATGAAAAATATGAATAATTGTAACTGATATTTTTCACTGTATTTTCATTAACACAAGAACAATTTTAGATGGACTACCTACAAAATATTTTAAAATAATACATGGTCCATTAATTTAATACACATTGGTTATGAGCCACAATATAAGTGCTATACTTGTTGTTGTTGTTATGTGCCATGGAGTCAGTCCTGACTCATAGCGACCCCTCCTTGCGTTTCCCAGGCAGAATCACTACGGAAGTAGATTGCCCAGCCTTCTTTTCGAGGAGTGGCTGGTGGGTTTGAACCACCAGCCTTCTGGTTAGCAGTCAAGTGCCTTAGGCACTACGCAACTAGAGCTCCCTAAGTGCTATACTACAACAGTAAAAAAACAATATCTATCGAAGAATCAATAATGCAATGCTATTATATATACTATATATTATATTAGGAGCTCTGGTAGCATAGTTCCTAAGGCACTTGACTGCTCACCAGAAGGCTGGCAGTTCAAACCCACCAGCCACTCCTCGGAAGGAAGGTGGGGCAATCCTACTTCCATAGTGATACTGCCTCGGAAACCCAAGGAGGGGTCACTATGAGTCAGGGCCGACTCGACGGCAAACAACAAACAAACATATTATATTATATTGTATTATATTATATGCTATAATAGTATAATACTGTACTGGTTTTTAACAAAATTCCTTTAATCACTATACCAACAGATTTAAATGCAAGTGCACTGTGGCCAAGCTCTAATATAAATAAATGAATTTGACCTGTTGGAAGAATACAGAGAGAGAACAGGAGCAGTGGGGACTACAGTGAACCAAGGAGTCCCAGCTCCATATACAATGGCTGTTGCTACTCAGGTTCAACTGACAAATGCCAAGTAGGGATGAAATTCCATTCACAGGTTTTCTAAATTTTTTTATTTTATAAAATTTCCGACATTGTAAAAATCAGCAAATAATTCTGTTATTTTTATAATCCTCAACTTCTTGGAAAAATAAATACTCAACTTAAATGTCCTAGGACCCCACAGATGGGATCTTCCTTGTCCCAGTTTTAGGAAAATTACACCAGTGCATAGTCTATTTATCTTTCACTTGTTCTGTGATTTGGGGAGGACACATGGAACCATTGTTCCAGAGTCTTTTTGCTGAATTATTCAATTCAGAAAATTCCAAACTTTCAGTTTTTGTAGATGTAAGTTTTAAATATACACACACAGTATAAATGCTATATAGTGATAAAATTTAGTTTTAAAATAACTGAGAGGATTGTTCAATGCAGTATATATTTCTCTTTACATAAGAAAGAAAAATTTTAGTTTCTCTCTCTCTTTCATCAGTTTAATTGCACAACTGGTCCCCTTTTAAGCTGATTTGAGGCTGGCTTATTTTCCATTCAGACCCTCTGTGGTGCTACAGTGATGGAGGGAAGAGAATTGGGTGAGGATGACTTCCAATATACTGTGAAAAGAGATGGTCAGTACAGCAGAGCCTTTACAGTAATAGAGAACTACCAGAAAAATTTCCTGAATTTAAAAATTCTGTTCCTTGCATCCTTGCTTAAGAGCATTATTAAAAATCATTTGGCCACACATATTTCATCTTCTTGCTTTCAATCTCTGAAGAGGAGTGAATCAGCAGAAGTTGTTGAACTTGATAATTCTGGGTGAATAGCATCCCTTTTTTTCAACTCACCTTTCTTATGCAAAACATATAAATTGTTTTGAAGGAGAAGGAATAAGACACAAGGGGGTCTATTCCAATTTGGAAAAAAAAAATAGCATAGTCCTTTACATGAATATTCTGGGCTACTTGGCTAGCTTACTTACTTACTTGAATTTGTACAAAGGCTAAAGACACATTCTCTAAAAATTATCCATAAATAAATGTCTCCTTAGTTTTATTCTTTGTAAATTATTCATTTTGTCAAATTATCGGCAAATAGAAATATCCCATAAAATCTTTAGCAATTTACTTTGAATTGTGGATGTCTTCCGAAGGACAGGTACTAAAATAAACTCTTAGGACTACTCATTTCCTTTTTTTGCCCTTTTTTTTTTTTTTTTTTGTATAAAGCAATGTCATTTTTTTTTCCAGTATTATATTTCTCCTCGATGGATGTTGCATTAAAGGAACACAAAATGGTCTTAATTATGCAATAATGATCAAAGCGAAGAGTGTTTCCTGGGAACTAATGTCTGTCCGAGAGGAGGAGATGGCTTGAGGTCCAGCTGGTTATTAAGCCGCAGGAAATGATACAGGCCAAGATTTGCTTTATTTCTCTGAGATGAAAGTTAACCCCCCCCAAAAAAAAGCACATTTTTTTTCACTAATGGGTAAAATGGCCTCATTTTGGATGCATAAGACTTTGCAGTAGAAATAAGGATGCTCCAGAATACCTCACTCAGAGATCTTTGCTGTTTGTTTGAATACATGAGAATAAAAATAATCTGCTATTACTGATTTAAAATTTTAGTAAAATAAGAATATTATGCAACATTTTAGTTTCTTTCTTTGCTTATAACTGCCATAATACTTTATATCCAGTATTCGCTTTTATAGATTTTTGTGAACTTTACATATATTTTATACACATTAAATATGTAATATAGTTATTTTGGAAAAATACACTAAATATCTAATTTAATAAAATAACAAACAGAATGCAAGCTTTGTTATTACATACAATTCCAGAATTCCTTCAAATAAAATATTGGGGAAAAATATCTTGCCACAAATATGTTTTTTGATCTCTGTTCTCCCAGTAACAATGAATAATCACAAATAAATTACTAAAACTTCTTAACCTCAATTAATTCATTTGAATGCAAAACTTCCATGACTGTCTCCCATCTATTGTTTTGTAGTGAGATCATAAAATACTGAATGCTTTGTAAATATTAATTCTATAAAAATATGCTTATTACTGTTACACTGACATTATCAGATTAACCAAGTGAAATATTTTGTCTTATTTTGACAAATAGGTGGTCTATAAGTTTCTTTACTTTTACTCTGACCTTAGCCCCAAATGAAAACCACAGCAATTATCTATATTAGTCTCTATCTGAGACTAATAGCATAGCAAGATTATCATACATGAAAATTTTTTATTGTGGTTGTTGTTGTTTGTATGTGCCATCGAGTCAGACACAGCTCACAGCGACCCCTCCTTGGGTTTCTGAGGCAGTATCACTATGAAGTAGGATTGCCCAACCTTCCTTCCGAGGAGTGGCTGGTGGGTTTGAACCGCCAGCCTTCTGGTGAGCAGTCAAGTGCCTTAGGCACTATGCTACCAGTGGTTAGGTGTCCTTTAGTTGCCTATGACTGATAGTCACCTTATACATAGTAGAATGAACCATTGGCAGTCCTGAACTAGCCTCACATTATTGTTATGTTTGATTCCATTGTTGTGGCCACTGTGTGAATTCATTTCCACCTCTTGCTTCTCATTTTAAGTCATGCCACCTCAGTATGTGTATTATCAAGGAGGTTTTACTCCTTTCATGTCATTAAGGTTGACTTTACTCTGAGGAGGCAGCTGTTCTGCCTATTTTGAGTGGCTTCCAATCTAAGGGCTCATCTTACAACCCAATATTTGATAATATTCTGTTATTATCATTAGCTAGTATGTGACAGCAGATAGCCAGGCAAAACTTGAAAGCAAATCTAAAATATTGGTTGGCTTTTGACATGTTTTCTATAATTCCATGTAATAATTGTAAAGATTCAATTTGTAAAAGTAGTTTATATACATCTTTAAAACAAAATATTGATCATTTAACGAACATATATTTGACACAGTAATAGGCATAGAACACGGATTAAATACTGTGTGCATTTCACAGATTACAAAATTGAAACTTTGAGAATGTCAGCAATGGGTTGAGAAAGGTTTTCTCAGATTGTGTTTGTTTTAGGTCTATGAATAACTCTGTCTAATTTATTCATTACTGGGGACCTGATAGAAAATACTGACACAGAATGTCTGTAATATTTTTTTTAATGAAAAGATAACACAAACAGCTTTTAATAATGCAACAACAAGTAAATTAGAGGCACACCTTGATAGATAGTTAGATAGATAGATATAGAGAGAGATAGAGAGATGATGTTGTTGTTTATTATATGCCATCGAGTCTGACCCGACTCATAGCGACCCCTCCTTGGGTTTTGGAGGCAGTATCACTACAGAAGTAGATTGCCCCATCTTCCTTCCAAGGAGTGGCGATAGATAGGTAGATTTTCACTTACAGACTTTCAAGGAATCTAGTTGTTTCCTGACAAAAGAATCTCTGGTATTTCAAGGGCATTTGTTGGTCGACCACTGCACTTTTGTAGCATCAATCATCATTCTCTTTCTTTTTAAGAGAACACTCCAAGTTTAGTGTAAATTACACTAGATTAAAAATGAAGTATTCCATTCTTCATTTTAAATGGCCCTATAACTTGGAAATGTCTAAATTAGGATTCTAAATTTTCTTCTTTCTTTTTTTTTTGGCTATGTTACCTTCATGAAAAAAATATACTGTGTATTCATGCTTTACCATGTCGTGAAAATACTTATTATGGCTATGTATGTCAAACAGTAAAACAATAGTTATACTCACATATAGTCAAATTATTCACTCAATCATTATTTAAAACAGAATATTCCAGAGTAATGACATCATTAAAAACCAGAGAGTTTATAAGATGATTAGAGCATGAAAGAAAATTCAGAACTTCAGTTTATATTGACTATGTTCTAAAATACTTAGAAGAAGTCATTATATTGGTTACCTATTGCTGTCTTAATAAATTACCACAAATTGAGTGACTTAAAATGATAGGAATTTAATATCTTATAGTTCCAGAGATGTGAAATACCATCAGAGTCTCAAGGAGCTAAAATCAGGCTTGTTGACATAGTGGTTTCCTTCTGGAAGCTGCAGAGTAGAATCTGTTCCTTGCCTATTCCAGCTTTTTACAGCTGCTAGAATTCCTTGGCTCATCGTTCCTTCTTTCCTCTTCCCACTGCTTCCTTGTCTTCTCTTAATTATAATTATATTGAAGTCCACTTATAATTACATTTCAGGCCATTCTGGATAATCCAAGATAATCTCTTTCTCTCAAAATCACAGATTTAAAACATTTGCTAAATCCGTTTAGTGATATAAGGTAACATTCACAGTTTCCAGGAATTAA
>NW_006921642.1:10099598-10101531 GCF_000298275.1 Orycteropus afer afer
GAGCTCTGATGGCATAGTGCCTAAGGCATTTGACTGCTAACCAGAAGGCTGGTGGTTCAAACCCACCAGCCACTCCTCAGAAGGAAGGTTGGGCAATTTACTTCCATAGTGATAAAAATGCAACGCAACCACTACCATGGAGTTGGATACGACTCATAGAGACCCCTCCTTGGGTTTCCGAGGCAGTATCCCTACGGAAGTAGATTGCCCAACCTTCCTTCTGGGGAGTAGCTTGTGTATCTGAACTGCCAGCCTTCTGGTTAGCAGTCAAATGCCTTCTGCACTATGCCACCAGAGCTCCCTCCTCTGAAACCCAAGGAGAGGTCACTATGAATTGGATCTGACTCCATGGCAATGAGTTTATTTTATTTATTTCTTTTTTATTTTCTGATATCACTATGGAAGTAGATTGCCAATTTTCCTTCTGAGGAGTGGCTACTGGCTTTTAACTGCCAGCCTTCTGGTTAGCAGTCAAATGCCTTTGGCACTATACCACCAGAGCTCCTAGGAATATGTATAAGAAGGGATATTAAGGATATAGGATAATGGTGGAAGGAATATAACTCAGATCAAGCCAAATATGTTGACATGGGCCCCTTAAGCATATATTTCAGATTCATTGCTCTGTTTTCACTCAAAGGATTAGAAAGGGTTGTAACTACCCCCCCCCCGCCACTTGGATTGCTTGATTAAAACATGGACCAAAATGTGGCCTACAATAAATTCATTTGAAGTATCAGAACTGCTTGGATATACTGTAATAAATAAATAAATAAATAAACTAAAAAAGAAAAACTCACTGTCATTGAATCAGTCCTGACTCATAGCAACCTCTCCTGGGGTTTCCAAGGCAGTATCTCTATGGAAGTAGATTGCTCAGTCTTCCTTCCAAGGAGTGGCTGGTGGGTTTGAACCACCAGACATCTGGTTAGCAGTCAAATGCCTTAAGCACTATGTCAACAGAAGGCTTAGGGAGATTGGAATATTAGAGTGGATTGATCAAATAAGACCTACTTACCCATCCCAGAAGGTCTCACCTCAATTGCAGGAAATAGCTTTGTAAGGGAGCTCCAGCACCCTTGAAGATTTCTGTAGTTGCTCTTCTCCATCAGTTAGAAATTACAGTGGGAATTACTGGCACTGCACTTGTTGCATGTTTTTGAGTCCATGGTGACTCATAATGATGTTGTATGACACAGGATAACTGCCCCAATGCAGCTTTGTAGACTATAATCTCTGTGGGGTTAGATTGCCAGGTCTTTTCTCTTGCAGACCAACCAGCTACGTGAGTTCAAACCTCTGACCTTGTGGTTAGCAGTATTTTTAATGGCCTCATATGCATGTGAGAGCTGGTCAAAGAATAAGGAAGACCACATAAGAATCGATGCACTTGAATTGTAGTGTTAGTGAAGAATATTGAATGTGCCATGGACTGCTAGAAGAACAAACAAATGTGTCTCAGAGGAAATAAAGCTGGAATGCTCCTTGCAAGGAGAATGGCCAGTCTTTATCTCTCATACTTTGCTCATGTTGTTAGAAGACACCAATCCCTTGAGAAGGATATCACACTTGCTATAGGAAAGAGACAGTGAAAAGGGGAAGACTCTCAAAGAGACAGATTGATATCTTGGCTATGATGATGGGCTCAAGTGTAGCAGGAATGTGAGGATGATGCAAGATTGGCACTATTTTATTTTGTTGTACATAGGGTCACTATGAGTCAGAGCCAAGTGGACAATACCTAACAACAACAACAGATCTAGGACAGAATATATACAAAATGACTCTGGAAAATCTCATGGTACCAGAAAGTAAGTGCTAAAGAAAAAAAAAAAAAAAAAAACAGTGATATGACTGGATAGGTTAGAGAAAATGTTGTTGTTATGTGCCAATGAGCCAGACCCGACTCATTGTGACCCCTCCTTGGGTTTCC
>NW_006921642.1:10106453-10119122 GCF_000298275.1 Orycteropus afer afer
AAAAAAAAAAAAGAATATAAATATCAGAATAAGCCACGTATGCAGAAAAGTTCTAAATAGTTTATGTGAATTTTCTACCTTTCATTAGATGGAACATAACTGTTGTTGTTGTTGTTATGTGCCATAGAGTTGGACCTGACTCATTTTGACCCCTCTTTGGGTTTCTGAGACAGTATCACTATGGAAATAGATTGCCCAACCTTCCTTCCAAGGAAGGTGAGACGAAGTCTAGCCATTCTCACTTCCAAGGAGCGTTCTGGCTGCACTTCTTCCAGGATAGATCTGTTAATTCTTCTAGTAGTCTATGGTGTTTTCAGTATTCTTAGCCAACAGAACAACTCAAAAGTATCCAAGGACTGGTTTGAACCACCAGTCTTCTGGTTAGCAGTCAAGTGCCTTAGCCACTATGCTACCAGAGCTCCTACCAATCCTTAAATGACTTCCTTTGGAAGAGTACAACATAAAAAGAAAGACAATAAATTCTTTTGCTTTAAAAAAAAAATAAAAGAAGAAGAATAAAAGTATCCAGGAAGTTAAAAGCAAATTTTGATGGCTTTGTCAGTAATATTGTTGTTGTTAGGTGTTGTTGAGTCAGCTCCAATTCATAGCGACCATGCACAGCAGAATGAAACACTGCCTGGTCCTGCTCCAGCTTCACAATCTTTGCTATGCCTAAGCCCATCATTGCAGCCACTGTATAAATCCATCTCATTAAGGGCTTTCCCCTTTTTTGTTGACCCTCCAGTTTGCCAAGCATAGTATCCTCCTCCAAGGAATGGTCCCTTCTGACAACACGACCAAAGTAGGTGAGACGAAGTCTAGCCATTCTCACTTCCAAGGAGCATTCTGGCTGCACTTCTTCCAGGATAGATCTGTTAATTCTTCTAGTAGTCTATGGTATTTTAAGTATTCTTAGCCAACAGAACAACTCAAAAGTATCAACTCTTCTTCAGTCTTCTGAAGAGGAGTTAATAATAAATATTATCCGGATTTCACATGCATATGACGTGATTGAAAACGCCATACCTTGGGTTAGGCACATCTTTGGTATTCAGCAATTGAAAGAGGTCTTTTTCTTTCTTTTTTCTCCCCCTGTGACCACTCCTTCTCTGTGGCCTTCTCATCCATGTATTCCTGTCTCTCTCAATTTCCCTCTATGTGAGTGCTCTAATGTCTCATGGCTGATTGATTCAAGGGGTATAACTCCCTAGAATAGGTTGGTACATCAACCTGGGGCAGGTGTTCTGTATGTAGGTCTTTCTACTGTTGGGCTGAGAGCCAATCCATGTAAGTAAATCCATTTCTAGGCCCAAAGGGTAACTGCAGCCATAGTATCAGGGGTTCCACCAGTCTCTTTTCAACCAGCAATTCTGGTAATCTTTGTGTTTTTGAATTGTGTTCCACATTTTTCCTTCCTCTCTATCCAGGATCTCCAGATGTGATACCTTTCCAAACAGTTGCCATTGGCAGCTGGACACCATCTAGTTCTTCTGGTCTCAGGTTGGAGGCTGAGGTCCTCATGGTCCTTATCTTTGGACTAATTGTTGCCAAATTACTTTTGGTTTGCTCCAGACAAGAGGAGACAAATAGTTGCCCTTAGATAACTGCTTGAAAACTTTTAAGACCCCACTCACCAAATTAGGTTGTAAAACAAAATTTTCATGAACTCTGTGTGCCAATTTAGCATGATGTCCCCCTAGACTATGGTCCCAAGCCCTTGGGATTCTCTCTCATGAGATATTTGCCTGTTTCTGAGAAGTAACTCCAACCTGTCTTCTGTAATGTATGTGGCTAATGTAAGTGCTTAAAAGAGGTCTTTTGCAGTGGATTGGCCCAATGTAATACATTGTCTGATTTATTGACTGCTTCTTCCATTGGTGCTGATTGTAGATTCAAGTAATGTGAAATCTTTGACAACTTCAATCCTTCCTCCATTTACTAAAATGCTGTTTATTGGTCCAGTTGTGAGAAATTCTGGTTTCTTTATGTTAAGTTTGTAGTCTTTAATCTTCACCAGTAAATGCTTCAAGTCATCTTCAATTTCAGCAAGCAAGGTTGTGTCGTCTGCACATTGCAGATTGTTAATGAGTCTTCCTCCAGTTCTGATGGTGTGTTTTTCTTCATATAGTCCAGCTTCTCAGATTATTTGCTCAGTGTACAGATTGAACAAGTATGGTGAAAAGATGCACACCTGACACACTCTCTTCCTGATTTTAATCCGTGCAATATCCACTTGTTGTGTTCAAACAACAGCCTCCTGGTCTGTGCACTGTTTCCTCATGATCACAATGAATTTTTCTGGAATTTTCATTCTTCTCAATGCTTGGGAAATCTACTTCCATAGTGATATCACCTCGGAAACCCAAGGAGGGGTCGCTATGAATCGGGTCCTACTCGACGGCACATAACAACAACAATGTTATCCATAATTTGTTATGATCCACACAGTCAAATGCTTTTGTGTAGTCAAAAAGGCACAAGTAAACATCTTTCTGGTATTCTCTGCTTTCCGCCGAGATCCATCTGATTTCAGCAATGATATCGCTCATTCCACATCCTATTCTGAATCCAGCTTGCATTTCTGGAAGTTCCCTGTCAATAAACTACTGCAACCATTTTTGGATTATCTTCAGTAAGGTTTTACTTGTGTGTGATATTAATGATGTTGTTTGATAATTTCCACATTTTGTTGGATCACTTTTCTTTGGAATGGGTACAAATATGGATCTTTTCCAGGTATTTGGCCAGGGAGCTGTCTTGCAAATTTCTTGGCATAAACAAGTAAGTGCCTCCAGTGTGGCATCCATCTATTGTAACATCTCAATGCATATTCCATAAATTCCTGGAGCCTTATTTTTCACCAATTTCTTCAGTACAGCTTCAACTTCTCCCTTCAATCCCATTGGTTCTTGATTATATGCCACCTTCTGAAACATGAAAATCAACCAGTTCTTTTTGGTACTGTGATTGCGTATTCCTTCTGTCTTCTTTTGATATTTCCTGCATCATTCAATATTTTGCCTATAGAATCTTTCAAGATTGAGGCTTGATTTTTTTCTTCTGTTCTTTCAGCTTGAGAAATACTGAATGTGTTCTTCCCTTTCATTTTTCTAACTCCAGTTCTTTTTACATTTCATTATCATGATTGACTTTGCCTTCTCAAGCTGCTCTTTGAAATTTTCAGTTCAGCTCTTTTATCTTTTATCATTTCTTCCACTTGCTTTAGCTACTATCCTTTCAAGAGCAAGTTTCAGAGTCTCATCTGACATCCATTTTGGTCTTTTCTTCCTTTCTTGCCTTTTTAATGACCTTTTGCTTTCCTCAAGGATGATGGTTTTGATGTCATCGCATAACTCCTCTGGTCTTGGGTAACTAATGTTCAGTGCATCAAATCTTTTTTTTCAGGTGGTCTCTCAATTTAGATGGGATATAATCAAGTAATATTTTGGCTCTCATAGACTTCTTTAAAATTTCTTCAGCTTCAACTTGAACTTACATATGAGCATGACGTCCCCCAAGACTATGGTCATGAGTCCCTAGGATTCTCTCTCATGAGATGTTCCACAGTCAGCTCCTGGCCTTGTTTTGGCTGAAGATAGTGAATTTTTCCATTGTTTCTTCACATAGATATAGTCAACCTGATTCTTGTGTAGTCTATCTTGGGAATTCCACATGTGTAGGCACTGTTTATGTTGTTGCAAAAAGGTATTTGTAATGAATAAGTCACTGGTCTCGAAACAGTCTATCATGAGATCTCCAGCATCATTTCTATCACCAAGGTCATATTTTCCAACTACTGGTGGTTCTTCTTTGTTTTCAACTTTTGCATTCCAATCACCAGTAATAATCAACAATTCTTGATTTCATGTTTTGCCAATTTCAGACTGCAGAAGTTGGTAAAAATCTTCAACTTCTTCCACTTTGGCTTTGGGAGTTGGTGCTTAAATTTGAATAAGAGTAGTATTAACTTGTCTTCTTTGTAGGCTTATGAATATTATCCTATCACTGACAGCATCAGACTTCAGGAAAGATCTTAAAACATTTTTGTGATGATTAGTGGCACATCATTCAGCCTGTCACCCCCAGAATAGTAGATCTTATATTTGTCTGATTCAAAATGGTCAAAACTAGTCTATTTCAGCCTAGGATACTGATCTTTTTGTGTTCCATTTAATTTTTGAAAGCTTCCAATTTTCCTATATTCATACTTCATACATTCCACCTTCTGATTATTAATGGCTATTTGCAGCTGTTTCTTCTCATTTTGGCTCATGCCACATCAGCAAATGGAAGTCCTGAAAGCTTTACTCCATCCATGTCATTAAGGTCGACCCTACTTTGAGGAAGCAGCTCTTCCCCAGTTGTATTTTGAATGCCTTCTGACCTGAGGAGCTCATTTTACAGCACTATATCAGACAATGTTTCAGGGCTATTCATAATCTTTTCCAGTAATATATCAGTGTTTCATGGCTATTCATAAGGTTTTCAGTGGCCAATTCTTTGAGAAGTGGAAGGCCCCTTTCTTCTTCCTAGTCTCTCTTATCAGCAATGCTTAGAATTTTATAATATTCAGTATAGAACTTTGCAAAAGTGTCCTAAACTTCATGATGGATATAGACATCCTATTCATTAAAAAAAGCTCTAAAGTCAAGTGTTTAGGAAAAAAAATTATCTTTAACTTACAACAACCACCACCAAAAAAAAAAAAAAAAGGGCTAACATAGTGCCTATGGCCACAAATTAAAATGCATATCATGCCAAGAATATATATTAATATCAGACTTTGCTGAAGAGCTATAGAGGAAAAAAAATAGACAAATTAACAAATTGCAATATGAAATATTTATTAAACACTTGGATTTAAAACAAAATCTATTGCTGTTGTTTGGTGTCAAGTCAATTTTGACTCATAGTAACTCTATGGACAACAAAATGAATCATGGCCTGGTGCTGTGCCATCCTCATAATCCTTACTATGTTCAAGCCCATTGCTGAAGGCACTGTGCCCATCACATTGAAGTTCTTCCCTCTTTTACGCTGATGCTCTACTTTACCTAGCATAATGTCCTTCTAGGGACTTCACCTTCCTAACAAATAACATGTTCAAAGGACCTGAGACAAAGTCTTGCCATCCTCACTTCCAAGGAACATACTGGCTATCCTTCTTCCAAAATGGATTTGCTCATTCTTCTGACAGTCCATGCCATATTAAATATTCTTCACCAACACCATAATTCAAAGGCATCAATTCTTCTCCCATTTTCCTTATTCATTATCAAGCTTTCACATGCATATGAGGCCATTTGAAATATCATGGTTTGCATCAGCCTTATAAAATCTAATAGAATTTAATTTTCTTAAGAGAAGAGATTTGGACTCTCTTCTTCACAGTTAGATTTCTAGCATCTATCACAGTTCTTGCCACACAATATGGACTCACTTAATTTTTGGTGAATAAATTTAATAAATATTTCATCTTAGGCTATTTGCTAGAAAAAACTTTAGTAATAAGCATAATTATACTATTTTTTGAACAATAAATAAGTACATGTTAAAGAAAATATTTTTGAATAGTATAAAACTTAATTGCACAATACATCATTATTAGGGAAGAGGTGATTGCAGAAATTTAATTCCTGAAGGGGTCACTGCTTCAATTGAAATAAATAAGGTAGTGGATGATAGTGATTCTACCAAGAATGAGTTACTAAGTCCCTGAACAAACTCTGACTCTTCCATCCTTATAATGGTAATTATTGTAAAACTTACCTCAGAGGAAACTTGTGAAGATTAATTTAGTCAATATATGTAAAGTACATAGAAGAATGCCCAAAAAGTACAGTCTTTACATAGGTCTAAACCATTATTATTAATTTTTATATTCATAATTTAAATGAATATTCTATAAAAAAGCTATAGATATATCACCACACACAAAACCCAGATAGTTCATTATTTATAGATAAGGTATGATGATAAGGAAGGTGCAGCAGAGATGTGAAGACATCTTGCTGTTAGAAATTGATATTGTGGTTATATAATCAAGATTCTTGAAACAGCATGTGTCATGCAGAAAACTCTCATCTCCTCATATAAAAACATGAAGTGCTGAAAATTCTTAAAATAAAAAAAGGCATAGGTTTGAACACATTGTTGAAATATAAAATTCAATATCTTCTGATCAATGCAAAAAAATAATTGCTATCAGAAAAGATGAAAATTTACTAGACATATGTTGTTGTTGTTGTTGTTATGTGCCTTTGAGTAGGACCCCACTCATAGCGACCCCTCCTTGGGTTTCTGAGGCAGTATCATTATGGAAGTAGATTGCCCAACCTTCCTTCCCAGGAGTGGCTGGTGGGTTTGAACCCCCAGCCTCCTGGTTAGCAGTCAAGGGCCTTAGGCACTGTGCTACCAGAGCTCCCTACTAGACATAAAAGTTTGGGCAATCTACTTCCGTAGTGATACCACCTCGGAAACCCAAGGAGGGGTCACTAGGAGTTGGGCCAACAGGACGGCACATGACAACAACAACATATACCAAAAAATAAAATTGTTCAATAGAATTGAAAAAGTATCAAATAAGATTGAAACATTAATACAATAATTTGTAAAGAGAAGTTAGTGATTAAATTCTTCCATTAATGCTTAGCTTGACATCCTGTAAAACCAAGTACAGGCATGGCTCCTTTCATTGCACATCACCGTATTGAGTTTGCAGATACTGCATTTTTTACAAATTGAAGATTTGTGACAACCCTGCTTTGAAAAAGTCTTTGAGCATCATTTTTACCTATAGTATGGGCTCACTCCATGCTTCTGTGTAATATTTTGGTAATTCTTGTAATATCTCAAGCTTTTTAATAATGCTATTGCACACTTAATAGACTATAATATAACATAAAGAAAACTTTTATATACACTGGGAAACTAAAAACTTTGTGTGACTCACTGTATTGCAATAATAGCTTTATTTCAGTGGTCTGGAACCGAATTCACAATGTTTGAGAGGTATGCCTATGTTGGAGTAAACTAAACTTATAATTTGATTCTTAAATTGTCATACCACAGTGTGCCAATTCAAAATTTCCCCAAATATTGAAACATGTTTCACTCATTTTTTTTTTTTTACTGAGGATATTATTACTGTCTCTTTTATTTAAAATAGTAAAAATAATGTCAATAAAATATGAAATATAGCTTATAAAATATTTAAGTTTCATACCCATTTCATTCAGGTGGAATATACAGATATAAGCATTGCAAGGCATATGTGTATTTTCTAACAAATAAAAGGAAAGAGTGCTAAATGAATGAAGTAGAAAGGTAGTGCATATACAAAAATTTGGGACTATATAAATATATATTATTAGACAAGTAGAAATAACCAAGCATATTTTAAGATGACTCTTCTCAAGTTAAAACTATGAGCTATTGACATGAGAAAGCTATTATTTTCTTAAATTTGATTGAAATGATAAATATAAAATCTAGTATCTTTTTAAGTAATGTGTTAATTTTACTTGACATTTTGTCACAAAGCCTGGTTTATGAATAAAAGTCTTTTCAATTATGTATCCTCAACTTCCAACTTGCTCAGCCTTCTAATAGTAAGCATTGATCATGTTCTCTATGGGATCCAATAATGCATTCTTTCTCGCTAGTATATTTATTTAACTAGAGGGAAGTCCTTACCTTGCTTTTTGAACTTTCTCACTCTTAAAGAGCTCTTCTGTTTCATGTAAAATATGTGGATGGAAAAGGGAAATATACAAATAGCTTTGCAGCAAGGTTATAACCTTGTTGAACTTTTCTTTCTAATCAAACAGCACTATTTTTTTTTAATATACTTTCTTCTTTCATTATGAAGTCAACTTTATCCAGAGATTTTAACAGCTTACACTGTATGTTTATATTCCAAAAATATTGTAACTATTAGTAAGATTATATAATTACATCACTGAACACATTTATTAATTGCCTGCCATGAACAAGGGACAAAGATGGTAAAGAGCTGTTAAGATGAATCACTTGGATTTTATGCCATCAATGACCATTCATTCCAATGTAGGAAATAGAAAAGTATAGTATACATAATTATAATGCAAGGTAGTGTATGAAAAATACAAAGCTTGTTCTTCCCTAATTCCCCATGCTTCAGTTGATCTATGGGGACTGAGTGAGAGGAGTTGGCATTTGAATCAGATCTTAAAAGATAGCCTAGTGAATTGTACATCATTGAATTGCGGTATCTCTAACAATGTGAAATCGTTGAATTGTGGTATCTCTAATAATGTGATATATATATATATATATATTTAAAGATATCTTAAATCTCAAGAGTTTAAGAGGGCTTCTAAGTGGTCAGAATCAAGATGTCCAAAAATACAGACTCTTACAAATGTTTCTAAGAGATTTATAATATTTTAAAAAGAAATCAACAATATTTGAATAAAAATATAACAAGCTTGGAAAGGAAGTTTATACCTATTTCATCATGTGCTAAATGGATTAGTGCACAGCTGCAAGGCTAGATTTATGCCTCACCAGGTGGTCCCTTACTAGAAGAGTTTAAAGAAATCAGAAAGTCTCCACCGCATCAGAATCACTCTTTGCCTGCCTGAAGAAATTCTGCTAGTTAGAAATGCATTTGTGTCTACAAACTTCCTCTTTTAAAATGCAATTACCTCTTGGTATATTTTAAATTTCACAGAAAAGTCACCTTCATTTTAGCATGAAATAGTTTAAAAATCAGATTGCTGTCCTCAAAATATCTGATATTATTTCCATTAAAGAAATAGAAATTTTGATAGTGGTGGGTGGAAAGAAGCCATTTAGACACAAAAGGAAAGACAGACCTGGGTGGAATACCAGAGCAGAGAGTTGTGAGCAGTCAGAGAGAAAAGGGCATGAGGAGCAGAGGAAAATGTGGACCTTAAAAGCTAGGTAAGGAATGTAAAATGCATTTTAACCACTTTGAATTTTACTGCTGGCAGAATCTGCAGAGTTATGCTAAGATAAATCTTATTGAAATATATTTTTGACCCAGTCTTGAGTCCTCAATATCTTGGCTTGATTTTTCTTTTCTCAGTCACATGACTACATTAGACGAAGTACATAGTCTATTATATCAAGTGTTCCTATTGAAGTAGAGTATAAAAATTAGTAAAGAATCTCTGCTTTGTGCATGTGCTCTTTTAAGAACTATCTATGTGGGATCAATTTGACAAGAGCATAGTGAACTTAAGGGGCAGTAAGTTTATGTTAATGGGGGAGGAACAACTCAGAAAAGGAGGGTGAGAATGGTTGCACAACTTGGAGAATGTAATTAATGCCATTCAGTAGTACATACGGAATTTGTTGAATTGGTGTATGTTCTGCTGTGTATAGACTCAACAATAAAACAAAAATAAAATAAATTCTATTTTAAAATGTCACTAAAGAATGTTTGAGTCAACATCTCCATAGAGATACTGTCCTCACTGTACTTGAAGCAGTGTTTGAGAGTTTATATTTTATACAGACATCTTTAAAAAATGATAGAACAATCATGGGAGAAAGAAGGGCTGCTTATGCACAGGGAGACAGTTCAGGGGGCAGGAGTACATGGAGGGATGGACACAGGGAAGAGGTAACTATTGGGACATAGTGGGAGGGAAGCTGTTGCATTGGATAAATTGTAGTCAATGTCATGAGACAACGTGTATGTGAACTACTGTATGGAAAGTGAATTTGCTCTGTAAACTTTCACCCAAATCACAATTAAAAAAAAAAAAAAAGAAAGAACAATAAGAGATTATTTTGAAATTATGTAGCTGAGATAATGATTGCAAGGTCATTCTTTGCATTCCCACAGTACAAAATCTGGGCTGTGTTTTACCACTGACCATGCTAAAGCAAATGGAAGAAATGAGGAAGTAAAAGAGCTGAACAGAAGATTTCAAAAGGCATCTCAAGAAGAGAATGTAAAGTATTATAGTGAATTGTGCAAACACCTGGAGTTAGAAAACCAAAAGGGAAGACCCACTCAACATTCTCAAGCTGAAAGAACTGGAGAAAAAAATTCAAATCTTGAGTTGCAATATGGAAGGATCCTAGGGGCAAAGTATTTAACAATGAAGAAAGTATCAAAAGAAGATGAAAAAAATGCACAAATTCACCACACTAAAAAAATTGGTTGATGTTCAGACATTTCAGCAGCCAGCTTAGGATCAAGAACCAATGGTACTGAAAGAAGTCCAAGTTGCACTGAAGAAACTGGCAAAAAGCAAGGCTCCAGGAATTGACGAACATTCAGTGAAAGGTTTAAAAAAAAAAAAAAAAAAGAATGCAGCACTGTAGGCTCTCGCATGTTTATGCCAAGAAAATGTGGAGATAACTACGTGGCCAACCCAGTGGAAGAGATCCATATTTGTGCCCATTCCAAAGAAAGGAGATCCAACAGAATGTGGATAATATTGAACAACATCATTAATATCACATGCAAGTAAAATTTTGCTGAAGATAATTCACAAACCATTGCAGCAGTATATTGACAAGGAATTGCCAGAAACTCAAGCTGGATTCAGAAGAGGTAGAATGAGAGATATCATTGCTGATGTCAGATGGATTTTGTCTGAAATAAAGAATACTAGGAAAATATTTACCTGTGTTTTATTGACTATGCAAGGGCATTTTACTGTGTGGATCATAACAAATTATGGACAACGTTACAAAAAATGGTAATTCCAGAACATCAGAAACATATGCATAGACAAAGACACAGTCATGTGACCAGAACAAGAGGTTATTGCACCAATTATAATCAAGAAAGGTGTGTTTCTGTCTTTTATCCTTTCACCATAGTTTCCCATTTATATGCTGAGGAAATAATCTGAGAATCTGGATTATATAAAGAAGAACAAGGCATCAGGTTTAGAGGAAGATTCATTGATAACCTGTGAGATGCTGATGGCACAACCTTGTTTGCTGAAAGTGAAAATAACTTGAAGCACGTACTGATGAAGATCAAAGACTGCAGCCTTCGTTGTGGATTCAAACCCCAAACAAACTCACTGCTATCGAGTAAATTCCAACTCAGAGTGACCCCCATTGGGTTTCTGAGGCTGTAATCTTTAAGGAAAGTAGATCACAGATCCTTCTGCAAAGCAGCTGGTGGGTTTGAACCACTGACCTTCTGGTTAGCGGCCAGATTCCTTACTAACCACCAGAGCACAAAACAAAATCTCTCACAACTCGACCCATAAACAACATCATAATAAATGGAGAAAATATTGCAATTGTAAAAAATTTCATTTTACTTCGATCCACAATCAACACCTTTGGAAGTAGCAGTCAAGAAATCAGACAACATATTGCACCAAGCAAATCTGCTGCAAAAGACCTCTTTAAAGTGGTAAAAAAAAATGTCACTTATAAGGCTAAGGTACACCTGACCCAAGCCATAGTATTTTCAACAGCCTCATATCATGTGAGAGTTGGACAGTGAATAAAGACAGCCAGAAAGGAATTGATGCATGTGGATTTTGGTGTTGGCAAAGGATATTGAAAATCCCATGGATGAACAAATCTGCCATGGAAGAAGTACAGCCAGAATGTTCCTTGGTAGTGAAAATGGCCAGACTGGCTCTCATACATTGGTCATATTATTAGAAAGAACCAGTCCCTAGAGAAGGATATCATATATGGTAAAGCAGAGGGTCAGAGAAAAAGGGAAAGACCCTCAATAAGATGGATTGGCACAGTTGCTGAAAGGACGGGCTCAAGCAAATTAACAATTGTCAGGATGGTGCAGACTGGGAAGGGTTTCATTCTGTTGTACATGGGGTGCATGGTAGGAACCAACTTGATGGTAACTACTAAGAAAAATAACATATATTACATATATAATCTCATGTGTATATATGTGTGTGTGTATACACACACACACTACACACATATATACGCTACTCCTCATTGCAAAGTTTTGAGGTTAAAGAACAATTTCATTCTTCTTTACCTACCTGAAATAGTGGCTAAGACATAAATGGATATTGGATCAACGAATGAATAAATAGAGAGCATTTTTCCTAATAGCTGCAAGTTTGAAAAGGAGGGTTTTTGTTTGCTTGTTTTCCCTTTATTTTATTTTATTTATTTACTAATGAATGATGCTTTAGCTCAAATATTCTACCCATCTCTTCCAGATGCTAAATATTCTTTTGAGGTGCATGGAAACACTTATAAACATTGAAAGTGTGAGTTGGAGGTAGGGGTGGAGTGAAATTTAATTAGCTCCTTTATATTGTTGTAGCCTTTCTTTTTAGGGAGGAATGAAATTGTAAATGAATAAATCTAGCTATTTGATCTTCTTTGCCATTTAATCCCCAAACTTTCTCATTTTCAAGCTATTTTGGGGATATCTCATAGTCGTAACCTTAGCAACATCATGGTCATCGAAGGGATTGTTAGTGTAATGTCAATAAACTCACAAAGAAACTGTAGGGTTGATTTTGTTTGGAGATGGTTTGGTTTGAATTCTTTGAGAATTCAATGTGAATTTTATAACATCAGATCACTTTAAAAGATATTTCTTACCAAGTTGGTTTTTGTGTCCTTGGCTGTGGTTTGGTTTCTGAATAATGTAAGCATTCTTTTGTTTGTTTACATTTGCTAGTTCTTATTCTAGTG
>NW_006921642.1:10119893-10122705 GCF_000298275.1 Orycteropus afer afer
CAAAAGAAATAATTAATAACCAGTGGTTGGAATAAATGAGGGCATTCCTTGATTTTCTTTCAGATATTATTTCTGTATTGTTTAATTACACTTGTTGTTGTTAATTAAGTGCCATTGGGTCTCCTCCGACTCACAGTGATCTCATGTACAACAGAATAAAACACTGTCCAGCCTTGAACCATTCTCACAATTCTTGCTGTTTTGAGCCTATGGTTGCAGCCACCATGTCACTCCATCTCTTTGAGGGTCTTCCCTTTATTGGTGACTCTCCACTTTACCAAGCATGATATCCTTCTTCATGGACTGGTCCCTCCTGACGACATGACAAAGTAAGTGAGATGAAGTCTGGCCTTTCTCAAATCTAAAGATCATTCAGGCTACAGTTCTTCCATGATGAATTTGTTCACTGTTCAGGCAGTCCACGGCATTTTCAGGATTCTTTGTCAACTTTACAATTCAAAGGCATCAGGGGATTTTTATGATTGACACTATATTGGTAGGGAAAATGTAAATCTTTATGTGCTAGAGTGGTCGATTTATGCAAAGTATTCACAGAGTCATTTGCAGTTTTTCATCACTCATCATACAGAAAAAACAAGACTATCCATGCTTTCATTAGTTCACAGTTTCTTTTTTCTTGATGTACAACTTTGGCTGAAAACAGCATGCTGTGAATAGAGTGCGGTGAGGTTTTTTTTTCTTTTTTTTTTTTTAAAGCTGTATTCTTATTGATGTCACTCAGAAATTATGTTTTCAATATATATTTTGTTGTTGTTGTTGGCTTTATTTATTTTCTTTTTTAAAATTGTGATTTGGGTGGAAATTTACAGAGCGAATTCTCTTTCCATACAACAGTTCACATAGACTTTGTCTCATGACATTGACTACAACTTACCCCAATGCAACAGCTCCCCTCCCACTTCCTTCTGATAGTTACCTCTTCCTTGTGCCCAGCCCCTCCATGGACTCCTGCCCCATGAGCTCTCTCCCTGTGCATAAACAGCCCTTTTATTGCCCATGATTGTTGTCTCGAAGGAGTGTATCTACTTTAGGTAAATGTTCAATTTATATGCCTGTCTTTTGTTTGGCTGGAAGCCACAGGTGTAGGTTCAATTATAGACCTGAAAGGCAGCTAGGGGCCATAGTCCCAGAGGTACCATCAGGCTCCATCAGACCAGCAAACCTGACCCCCCTTTTTTTCCCCCACATGATTTTGAGTTTTGTTCCACATTGTTCTCCCTATCTATCCAGGATCTCCTACATAGATCCTCCTCTGAGTGATTGACAGTGGTAGCTGGGCACCATCTAGTTCTTCTGGTCTCATAGTTTTATTGGCTGCAGATCGCATGGTGTACCAATCGCTAGGACTAGTTGTTTCCATGAATCTTTGGTTTAGTTCCTTCTTCTTTGCTCTGGGTGAGGAGAGACCCATCGTTGCAATTAGAAGGCTGCTTGCAAGCTTTTAAGATCCCAGTCGATACTCGCCAAAGTTGGGGGTGGAACAATGTGTTGTATAGCATGTTATGCCAAATCTGTATGTGCAAAAGAGTTCATCTCTGTTGTCTGTACTTCCCATGTAACTCTGTATGTCTTCCTCTTCCTCAACACTACCATGTTGATCACTCACATTTGGTACATTACCCTTTTTTTGACCAAAATCAATACTTATCTCTATCTATCTAACAGTGTTCCCTACCTTACATTGCCCTCCCACTCCTGGTAACAAAAAAAAGAAAATTTCCTTCCATACATAAACCTTTCCTTGACTTTTACAATAATGGACTAATACAATATTTGTCCTTCTGTGATTGACTTATTTCACTCAGCACAATATCCTCCAAGTTCATCCATGTTATGTGGTGTTTTGCAGATTCTATGTTATTCTTTACGGTTGCATAGTATTTCATTATGTGTATGTACCATAGTTTGGCCATCCATTCTTCAGTTGATGGACACCTAGGTTGTTTTCATCTTTTGGCTATTGTAAATAGTGCTGCGATGAACATGGGTGTGCATATGTCTGTTCTTGTCATGACTATCACTTCTTTAGGACATATACCAAGTAATGGAATGGCTGGGTCAAATGGTATTTCTAATTCCAACTTTTGAAGGAATCACCATACTGCTTTCCATAGTGGCTGTACCATTTTACAGTCCTACCAGCAGTGTATGAGAGTCCCAATCTCTCCACATCCTCACCAGCATTTGTTATTTTCTGCCTTGCTGAAATTTACTACTAGTGCTGTAGCAAGATGGTATCTCATTGTTGCTTTGATTTGCATTTCTCTAATGGCTAATGATTGTGAGCATTTCTTCATAAGTTTGTTGGCTGCTTGAATATCATCCTTGGTGAAGTGTCTATTCATGTCTTCTGCCCATTTTTTAATTGGATTGTTTGTCTTTTTGTTACTGAGGTGTTGAAGTTTTCTATACATTCTAGAGACAATTTCCTTGTCAGATATGTCATTGCTAAATATTTTTTCCCAAACTGTAAGTTCTTTTGCCTCTTTTGGAGAAGTTTTTGGAAGCATATAAAAATTTAATTTTTAGAAGGTCCCATTCATCTAGTTTATCTTCGGCTCTTTGTGCATTTTGGGTTATTCTTGATATATTTATATTTATGGCATATATTAAGGCCCCTAAATTTGTCCCTACTTTTTCCTTAAGGAACTCTATAGTTTTGGGTTTCACACTTAAGTCTTTGATCCATCTGGAGTTAGTTTTTGTGTATGGTATGAAGAACAGATCTTGTTTTATTCTTCTACAAATGGATATCCAGTTTTGCCAGCTCTGTTTATTAAACAAACATTCT
>NW_006921642.1:10122805-10126367 GCF_000298275.1 Orycteropus afer afer
AGTATCACTACGGAAGTGATTAGTCGGTTGTTGTTTGCTATGTTTGGTTCTTTGTTCAAAGGACTCCCTTTAGCATCTCATGTAAGATTGGTCTGGTTTTAACAAATTTCCTTAGTTTCTGCTTATCTGGAAATCTCCTAATTTCAGCATCATAGTTGAGGGACAATTTTGCTGGGTATGTAATTCTTGGTTGAAATATTTTTTTTTTTCTCTTTCAGGGTTTTAGATATACCATCCCACTGTGTTCTTGCTTGCATGGTTTCTGCTGAGAAATAAGAGCTTATTCTTACTGGTTTTCCTTTTTAAGTGACTTTTTGCTTTTCCTGTGCTGCTTTCAGGATTCTGTCTTTGTCTTTGGTTTTGATGAGTTTTACGATGATATGTCTTGGTGATTTTCTCTTGGAGTCTATCCTGTTTGGGGTTCATTGGACCTCCTGAGTGGACATATTCTCATCTTTCATTATATCAGGGATGTTATCTTCCAACAAATCTTGAACAATTTTCTCAGTGGTTTTATTTTTCTCTTCCTGTTCTGGAATTTCAGAGACATGTAGGTTATTCCTTTTGATGGTATCCCACATGAACCTTAGGCTTTCTTCATTTTGTGTTGATCTTTTTTTTTTTTTCTGATTTATTCCTTTCCAAAGAAATATTCTGGTATTTGTCTTCAGTTTCATTAATTATGTCTTCCATTCCATCAAGAATTGTTGGAATGTGTTGTTATTTCAATGTGTTATCTAATTGTGACAATTTAGAATTTATCTTCTGGATTTCTTTCTGTAGATTTAGAATCATTTCTAATTTTTCATTTATTTAGTTATTTTGTTCTTGTATTTTCTTCTGAAATTCTTCTAAGATTTTGTCTGTGTTTTCTGTGGTCTGTCTCTCAATCCTTTGAAGATACCTAAATATAACTATTTTGAATTCCTTATCAGAGTGTTCCAATGCTGCTTCTTCCTCCAGGATGTATTATGGTTCTGCTCCCTTGTTTCTACTATTTTATCATGCTTCTTTGTGTGGAGTGTGATGGTCTGTTTTCTCTGAGATATCATGACATTGTTGTATTTAGAACTCTGTTTGCTATTTGAGAAGAGCAGCCAAGGGTTAGTCAGGCACTTCTCAGTGGTTGTTTATTGTTGGCCTGTTAGTAGAGAAGGACGCAGTGACTCTCACTCAGTAAATGAAGCTGCGGGAGGGGTGGATGTAGTTGTCTCATATGGAGACTGTTGCTGTCTTCCACTCAGACAAAAATAACAATTGAATAACCATCAAAAAAGTAAAAGCAAGTGAGCATAACACACAGTATGTAATCACACAGGAACAGTAACTAAAAAAAAAGGGGGGGGGATGCAATATCTGAGGAGAGGGCAATAAGAGAAAAAAGGTAGAGAAGGAGAATAATGAATAAAAAAATGGGAAAAGTGCAAAAAGAAAAACAAGGAACAGGGTTAACCATGAGAAAGAAAAAAAAAAAATTGCAACCATGAACATGAAAAAGAAAAAAAGGTGAAAAATAGAACCTGTTGGGGAGAAGAGTAAAAAATAATTGTGAAAAGGACAAAACTACTACTAATAATAATAGTATTAGTAATAATAATTTTAAAACAGACAAAAAAAACAAACTAAAAAAGAAAAAAAAAAATCAGGGCATAGTACCCAGGCACCCTCTATCACACAGACTGGGATGGAGTTCCTGCCGGCCCAGTAGGTGGGTGGGAGTGAGGGATGGCTGCACCTCTGTTCACCAAGAGGGTGTGGTGTATAAGAGTAACAAGGAGAATGTCACACCTTTCCAGTTGTCCATGTCTAGAATGTACTTGTCGTTCCTGGCAAGTAGATCCTGTTCTTAAATCCCTGGAATCTGGGAGAATGCTGTTGCTTTAAATAACCAAAATGGTCAAACTGCTCGTAAACATTCAAAATGGCTGTTCCCTCCAGACAGGTAAAATCCACAGCTCAGCCTGCCTTCCTCTTTAATGCTTCCCCTTTTATTCACCAGCCACCAGAACAGTCCTCTGTGCAGTCCCTGGCTAACGGGGCCAATTTTTAGGTTAATTCATAGCTCCACCCACCACTTGGCAATATCCAAGCTGTCTGTGCCCTCAGGATTGCTGCCAGACAGTAGCTCTCTATATTTCCTTTTTTGGTGTTTTCATGCAAATTCTTCTGCTAGTTGGAGTTTAGTCCACTTCTATATCCTTTCCTTCAAGGCTCATTGGTCTAGAATTATCTTCTGTATCTGTGTTAATTGGTTTCCTTTTTCTTTGCTGAAGTGGGTCTGTGCAGTTTTTCTGCCTATTCTGTCATCTTACCAGAAATTCCCTCAATATACTTTTATTGGCTCACTATCCATTTTAGAGGGAATTCAGGCATGCCCAAAGCAGCAGGGAAGGAAAGTGGGAGAAAGGGAATTAAAAGACCCAGGAACATGAACAGAGGAGCAGTCAGCCACAGGGATCCAGGTAAGGAGAGAGAACCCAGGCGCGCCCAAAGCAGCAGGACGGGAAAGCGGGAGAAAGGGGATTAAAAGTCCCAGGAACTGGGACAGAGGAAGAGTCAGCAGCAGGAGCCCAGGTAAGGGTGGTACGAGAGTTTTCCAACAGGGAGAAAAACTTGTCTGTTGGTTTGTGCTTCCGTGATGATGTGTTGATGTGAGTTTTGAGGCTGAGCCACTGGTGTTTCAAACCCAGCGAGATGCACATGGTGCACAGGTATCAGCCCAGCTTACAGACTGAGACAGACTAGGAAAAGGGAAGAGGCCTTCCACTTCTCAAAGAATTGGCCAGGGAAAACCTTATGAATAGCAAAGAAACACTGTTTGATACATTACCGCACAATTTTATGAATAATCCAGTTAGGTTAGAAGGCTCTCAAAATAGGACTGGGAAAGACCTGCATCATCGGAATAAACCCAGCCTTACTCCTATGAATAAGGTACAGCTTCTGATCCCTCCATTTGCTGATGTGGCACCACTAAAATTGAAGAGAAACAGCTGCAGATATCCATTAATCATCGTAACATGGAATGTACAAAGTTTGAATGTAGGAAAATTGGAAGTTGTCAAAAATGAAATGGAACACATGAAGATTGATATCCTCGGCATTAATGAGCTGAAATGGATTGGTTTTGGCCATTTTGAATCAGAAAACCATGTGATCTCCTATGCCTGGAATGACAGTTTGAAGAGAAATGGTGTGGCATTCATCATCACAAAGGATGTTTCAAGATCTGTCCTGAAGTCAGTGATAGGATAATATCCATACACCTACAAGGAAGACCCGTTAATATGACTATTATTCAAATTTATGCCCCACCACCAAAGCCAAAGATGAGGAAATTAAATATTTTTATCAACTTCTGCAGTCTGAAATTGACTGAACATGCAGTCAAGATGTGTTAATTATCCCTGGTGATAATTAAAAAGTTGGAAACAAAGAAGAATCACCGGTAGTTGGAAAATTTGGTCTTGGTGACAGAAATAATGATGGAACTCCCATGGTAGAATTTTGCAAGACCAATGACTTGTTCATTGCAAACACCTATTTTCAACAACACAAACGG
>NW_006921642.1:10128161-10141710 GCF_000298275.1 Orycteropus afer afer
CTTGGACGTGAGAATGGCCAGACTTCGTCTCACATATTTTGGTCATGTTGTCAGAAGGGACCGTTCCCTGGAGAAGGATGTCATGCTTGGTAGGGTGGAGGGTCGAGGAAAGAGGGGGAGGCCTTCAACGAGATGGATTGACATGGTGGGTGCAATGATGGGCTCAAGTATAGCAGGGATCATGGAGCTGGCATGGGATCGGGCAGTGTTTTGTTCTTCTGTGCATGAGGTAGCTATGAGTCAGAAACGACTCGACGGCACCTAACAACAACACCCACCTTAGTGAAGTGCAGCTGTTGGAATCATTAAGTTTCAGTAATTTTAAATATCATTATGTTTCAGTAATTTTAAATATAAATTAATACAAATTAAATAATTATAGCAGAATGGTAGTTATGTATTAGTCTTTAAGACCTTCCCTACCAAACTGAACACTTGGACTTAAGCTAGTTTTAAGCAGCAACAAAGTAAGATTTTTTTTTTCATTTATCTTTGGAAAATCAGTTTTTAGGAGAAAAAAGAAAATTAGATAGGGTCTATGGTGACAGTAGAATGTTATTACATTTCATTTACAGTTTGTTTCACACTGGGGACAATTTTTCTTCCTTAAACCTCTGCAACCAAATTACGCTGATAAGACATGATTTTTGTTTTTCTTATATATGTATGAAAATAAACATTGTGTTGGAAAGAGTGATAATTTACAGGAACTTTCTGTATTGAGTATAGCTATATTGTGGTCTAGTGTTGAATAGCTTGTTCTTCACATAATTTTCTAAGTACTTTTCCTGTGTCAGACACTGTATTAATTTCTGTGGTAGATTAAAAATACTTACAAGGCTTATTTTTCCACTGGAGAGGTTAGTTAGATCAATAGTAAGAAGATAACCCAAGTACATGTAAAAGATTTTTAGAAAAATGAGAGCAAATGGTGAAATGCTGAATTGAATAAAATAATTGTATTATCTTCAAACAAATCCATGTGAGACACTTAGATTGTAGAAAGCAACATGATTGACACCATCAGTTGTACTATACCAAGCAATGGGACTTGGGGAAAAAAATAAAGAAACTTGATGAACTGATAGAATTTGTTTACACAAAGAGGAGAGAGGATATTCCCCACAGAGAAAACTTTAATTTGATATTCTTCCTTTGTCTAGTTCTAGATAAAATGAATTAAAGCCTTCTAGTGATGAATAAGCTAGTTAAGTTCCACTTTGTCTTCTTATTAATCCCTCCTCTTATTAAATATGTTAATTGGAGTAAATTACCTGGTAAATCCTAATCCATTTATTTGTCCTATTTTAATTTCGTGCTAAGGTGTTAATGGTTAAAAATTCAGTATGCCTTATATGAATGTGTAAGCTTCATTTATTCTAGAATTTCTATATAAAAGTATAGTGGAGACTGTTGGTGGAAAATTAAGATGTCATAAATATGTAAGAACTGAGAAAGACATAATCTTAAGCATTCCACATTATTTTTATTATAGCTCTTTCCCACCACCTTACGAGACCTTTGATATTAATATAAAACTGAAAAGTACAAACTTCTCTGTAGATGTTTATTGCTATGGTCTATGGTGCATACAATTTTGATTCTAAAGCTGTAACTCAAAAAATGACATTGCTTTACTCTCTGGAATGTCATAACTAGGACCTAAATGTTACTGTGTTTCTGAATTATGAACAAATGTTCTTTCTAAGATTAATTCTAAAAATTTTCTTTACTAGCTTCAGAATATATACATATGTATAGTTCTTTGTAATTTTCATATGTACACACTCACAATAAACACAATGTATAATTTCAAATACAAACACACAAATATGTACACAAACATATGAAGATTAGTAACAGCAAAATTCACTTCCAAATATCTTTCCTGTTGTGCTTTCAATAAAGATTTATACCTGTCCAAAACTGATGTATTTGTTTTTTCCAAGACCTATTTGAGCTAAAGGGCAAAAATATTATGGTGTTACTAAAATAAGAAACTTCTCAAAGGATTTCAGATTTTCATCTCTAGTATTTAAAATGTTCCTGTTTGAAAATATAAATATAAAGAAACCATTAATTATATAAAAAGAGAAATGCCTCTGACTTTCAAAACTAACTATAATTGAATATATATATTTGGAGCCAGATTGTTCACAGGGTCCATGCAACGTAAAATTTTCCACATATCCTACACAATGAAACTATTACATAGAAATTAATCTGCCAAAGATCACATAGATAGTGGGAGAGCTGGGTCTCAATTCTTGATCACTTTTATTCCAAAGTGAAAACATTTCTCATAAAAGCAGGCTTATCCAAAATCCTTTTCCTTACTAATTCTTTCTGCAATGATCATTTAACATTAGACATGCTTATATAGATTCATTCTTGAATTGACAGAACCTAACAACAACAATAATACTTGACATAAAAATAACAAAATTTTATTGCTAGAATGGAATTTATGATATTTCGGTAATTGGCTATTGAGTTTTATTCGTCTATTTTTGAAATCCCCTCTCTCTGAAAATCTTTAAAGGTCAATAGAACTGTCAGTTCATCTTCAGGTAGGTTTTAATTTTCATAGGCCTTTAACTTCTCAGCATGATCACTAACGTTCTATTTTCTAATTCTTGCATTTTAGGAACAACTTCTTTCCAAAGTCATTGGTAAGAAAGAGCTCATTTTAGAGTGAGTTTTTCTATTATCAAAACAATCCCTTACCCACACTCCATAAACTGATTTATCAGGACTTCTCAAATTATCTGTGGTGAAGAAGCAGATTTTTAATATACTTTATTTTCCCATTAGTAATCCTTTGTAGACCAATATATCAACGTATATTGTCAATACGTATATCAACGTATTGTCTAGGGCCAATGGCATGTTTGAAGCTTGCACTGCATACAGCTCACCAAGTTAAAAAAAACACTTGGATTAGTCATTACACAACACAATGAAATGAGTCCAATAAGGATGTGATGCCATGGTAATGGAACCTATCTATAAATGTTTCAAAAAGATTAATCTTAATTTCTCAATTTAAATTAATCTTCAAATTTCAGTTTCACCATGTTTGATTTAGCATCACTCCATGGACCACACTTTGAAAAACACTAAAAGGAACTTTATCAGTAATTTATAACAGCTGAACCACTATCTAGTGAAAAAAATTAAAGTTAATGAAATAATTATGTTAGGATATTAAAGAAGACACACTAGTGAAGTAAACATTACTGGTCACCCAGACCACTGAGTTGTGTCAGAGCTGGCCAGCACCACAGATATGAAACTGAGCCAAGAAGGAAAACTATTCAACAATGGGGAGAGAAAAAGAAAACTCTGTAAACCCAATTGGTCAAGGTGAACAACAATGTGAAAATATTAGGATGAAGCATGGTATTTTGCCATAGAGGTTGCATTAAGTGGAAAAGCCCAGATGTTAAAAAGTGAAAAAGAAATTAAATTTCATAGTGATATTGAATCAGTCTTAGTATCTAGATAGTGTGTATGTTTCAATAAAACAAATGCATTCTGACAGAAACAAGACTGGCTGTGAAATACTACAAAGAAATGATAAATGAGGTGACTCCTGAACAATGTCAGTCCATCAGAACTTTTGACACAATTCTGTAAATTTTAATCCAAAAAAATTCAGCATGATTATATCTCACTGTTGCATAGTATCCTATTGTGCACACTTCCATACTTTAACTTCTTATTTCCCCTATGTCTGACACCTAGAATGCCTCCAGCTCCCTGTGGTACAATCCAGACTAAGGCGACCATCTTCATAAATATGTGTGAGCATTTCTGTGTCATCCAGATGCAAAACTCTGGGGCGGCAAACTCTGTACTTTGTTTCTAGCCTCTCCTCTTGGTTACATTGGCACAAGCAAGGTATAAAATTTCCTATCTTCCCATATTCCTAATCTGATGTGCTTAATGCCAAAGCTTTTTGTTGAGTCTTTTTTCTCCCAGTATTAATGAGTTTGAGGTCTCTGTGTGCACTTAAAAAAGCCTTTTGGTTTTCCTTTATTTTCTATGCTTAGTCTATCAATCCTTTGTTAGTTTTTTTTTTTTTTTTAAATCGTCATTTGGGTGAAAGTTTCAGAAAAAAATCATTTTCCATACAACTACAGTTCACACACATTGCTTCATGACATTGATTGTAATCCCCACAATTCAGTAGCTCTCTTCCCATTTCCTCCCTGAAGTTACCTTTTCTCTGTGTCCTTCTTTCTGATGCGTTCCTGCCTTCTGAGCTATCTCTATGTGCAAATATTGCCCTTCTGATCTTCCATGGTTGATCATTCTAATGAGTACACCTACCTGGTGTAAATGTTCAGTTCGCACACCTGATTATTGTTTTGCTGGAAGCCACAGAGTGAGTTCAATTCCAGGCCTGAAGGGTAACTAGGCCTTTGCTAATTTTTGATATTGGAAATATATTTTCATATTTCTGCTTTGATCTTTATTAAAGGAGAAATCCTTAATTATGACATAATCAAATTAGTTACTTTTACCTTATAGTTTGTGCTTTACAGCTTCTGAAGCTGCAAACATATATTAATCAGTTGCCATCCAGTTGATTCAGATGCAAGATGACCCTATGTGTTGCAGAGGAAACCTATGCTTCATGGGGTTTTCAATGACTGAGGCCTTTTGGAAGTAGATCACCAGGCCTTTCTTCTGAGGTTCAAAAAACAAACTTTTAATTTAGTAACCAAGTGCTTAGATGTTTGTGGACCCAAGGAAGCTCTTATATTATTATTATTATAACCATTATGATTATATTTACTATTAAGACTAATAGTAGTGGTAAGAATATTTTATAGTTTTACCATTCACATTTGCGTCTTAAGGTCAACTCATTTTCATGTTTACATATAGTTAATAGATAGTTAATAGAGAGGTTGTTTCCCTCTCCCCACCACCCCCCATATAGGATGAGTTAGGTGTCTCTACACTTTCTATTAGGGAGCTCTGGTAGCATAGTGCCTAAGGTACTTGACTGCTAAGCAGAAGGCTGGCAGTTCAAACCCACCAGCCACTCCTCGGAAGTGATACTGCCTTGGAAACTCAAGGAGGGGTCGCTGTGAGTCGGGTCCGACTCTACGACACATAACAACAACAAAAACACACCTTCTATTAAACAACCTGTCAATCCCCATCAATTGATAATATATGGTTAATTTCCATATGTAGCTCTGGTAGCATAGTACCTAAGGTACTTGACTGCTACCAAGAAGGCTGATGGTTCACCAATCACTCGTTGGAAGGAAGGTTGGGTAATGATACTGCCTTGGAAACCCAAGGAGGGGTCACTATGAGTCTGGACTGACTAGACAGCACTTAACGACAACAACAACATTAATCTCTTTTTGTATTCTTTATTTTGTTCCATTTGTCAATGCATCTATTCTTGCTATAGTACCATGCTTTTTATTTATTTGTTATAGTACTAATATTATTATGGCTTTACAATATGTCTGAGTAGTCATTTTACAATTTTTTTCTTTTATTTGGTTACCTAATATTGTATATAAGGAGTCTGGGTAACACAGTGGGTAAACACTTGTCTGCTAACTGAAAAGCTGATGATTCAAAACCACCAGTGGCTTTGTGGAATGTGGCAATCTGCTTTTGTAAAGATCATCACCTTGAAAACCCTTTTGGGAAGTTCTACTGTGTCTAATAGGGCCATTATGAAATGGGATAGACTTGATAGCACACATTTTGTATAGAATTGTTCTGTACATAGAGTCATATACATAATGGGCCTATGTTTTTATTTTCTTACCTGTCCATTACATGGTTTTGTAATCAAGATTACACTGTTGTTGTTGTTAGGTGCCATTGAGTCATCTCTGACTCATAGCAACGCTATGCACAGCAGAACAAAACACCGCCCAGTCCGGCTCCAGCTCTGTGATCCCTGCTATACTTGAGCCCATCATGGCAGTCACTGTGTCAATCCATCCCGTTGAGGGCCTTCCCCTTCTTTGTCAATGCTCCGCCTTACCAAGTATGATATCCTTCTCCAGGGAATGGTCCCTTCTGACCACATGACCAAAAGAGGTGAGACAAGTCTGGTCATTCTCCCTTCCAAAGAGCAGTCTAGCTGCACTTCCTCCGGGACATATTTGTTAGTTCTTTTAGCAGTCTGTGGTTCTTTCAGCATTCTTTGCCAGCATCACATCTCAAAAGCATTAATTCTTCTTCTGTCTTTATTCATTGTCAAGCTCTCACATGCATATGAGGTGATTGAAAATATTATGGCTTGGGTCAGGGGCACGTTAGTCCTCAAGGAGACATCTTTGCTCCTCAGCACTTAAAAGAGTTCCTTTGCAGCTGACTTGTGCACTGCTCTATGTTGTCTGATGTCCTGACTGCTGACTCCATTGCCTTCAATTGTAGAACCAAGCAATGTGAAGTTTTTGACAACTTCAATGTTTTCTCCATTCATCATGATGCTGCTTATAGGTCCAGTTGTGAGAATTTTTGTTTTCTTTATGTTGAGATGAAATCCATACTGCAGACTGTAGTCTTCAATCTTCATCAGTAAGTGTTTCAAGTCATCCTCACCTTCAGCAAGCAAAGTTGTGTTGTCAGCATATTGCAGGTTGTTAATAAGTCTTCCTCCAATCCTGATTCTTCATGTAGTCCAGTAGTACTATGTTGAAAAGATACAACCCCAACACACTTCCTTCTTGATTTTAAACCATGCAGTGTCTCCTTGATCTGTTTGAACAATAGCCTCCTTGTCTACATACAGATTCCTCATGAGTACAATTAAGTGTTCTGAAACTCACATTCTTCTCAATGTTATCCACAATTTTGTATGATCCACATAATTAAATACTTTTTCATAGTCAATAAAACACAAAGAAACATTTTTCTAGTATTCTTTGTTTTGAGCCAAGAGCCATTTGACATCAGCAGTGATATCCCTTGTTCCACATCCTCTTCTGAATTCAGCTTGCACCTCTGGAAGTTCTCTGTCAATATCCTGCTGCAACCGGTTTTGAATTATCTCCAGTAAGATTTTAATTGCATGTGATATTAATGATATTATTTGATAATTTCCACATTCTGTGGGACACCTCTCTTTGGAATGGGCACAAATATGGATCTCTTCCAATCAGTTGACCAGGTAGCTGTCTTCCAAATCTCTTGGCATACTCTAGTGAGTGCCTCCAGTGGGACATCTGTTTGTTGAAACATCTCAATGGGTATGTTGTCAATTCCTGGAGCCTTGTTCTTCTCCAGTTCTTTCAGTGCAGCTTCGACTTCTTCCTTCAATTCCATTGGTTCTTGATCATATTCCAGTTCCTGAAATGGATGAACATCGACCAGTTCCTTTTGGTACAGTGACTTTGTGTATTCTTTCCATCTTCTTTTGATGTTTCCTGCATCATTCAATATTTTGCCCTTAGAATCTTTCACTATTGCAACTCAAGACTTAAATTTTTTCCTCAGTTTTTTCAGCTTGCGAAATACCAAGCATGTTCTTCACTTTTGGTTTTCTAACTCCAGGTCTTTGCACAATTCAATATAGTGATTGACTTTGTCTGGTCCAGCTGCTATTTGAAATCTTCTGTTCAGCTCTTTTATCTTGTCATTTCTTCCATTTGCTCTAGCTACTCTTCACTCAAGGCAAGTTTCAGAGTCTCTTCTGACATCAATTTCGGTCTTTTCTTCTTTTCTCATCTTTATAATGACCTCTTGCTTTCTTCATGGATGATGTTTTTGATGCTATCCCACAGTTCTGGTTTTCAGTAGTTGGTGTTCAATGAATCAAATCTATTCTTTAGATGGTCTTTAAATTCAGGAGTGATATATTCCAGGTCATATTTTGGCTCTTGTGGATTTGTTTTAACTCTCTTTAACTTCAAGGTGAACTTGCATATGAGCAGCTGATGGTCTGTTCTACAATCAGCTCCTGGCCTTGCTTTGGCTGAAAATATTGGGATTTTCTATTGCCTCTTGTCACAGTTGTAATCAATCTGATTCTTCTGTACTCCTTCTGGTGAAGTTCATGTGTATAGCCACAATCTGTGTTATTGAATAAAGGTATTTGCAATGAATAAGTTGTTGGTCTTGCAAAATTCTATCATGTGTTCTCCAGCATTATTTCTGTCATGAGGCCAAATTTTCCAACTACTGGTGGTTCTTCTTTGTGTCCAACTTTTGCATTCCAGTCGCCAGTAATAATAAGCACATCTTGCTTGCACATTTGATCAATTTCAGACTGCAGAAGTTGATAAAAATTTTCAATTTCTTCATCTTTGGCTTTGGTGTTTGGTGTATAAATTTGAGTAATAGTTATAGTAACTGGTCTTCCTTATAGGTGTATGGATATTATCCTATCACTGACAACATGGTACTTCAGGACAGATCTTGAAACATCCTTTGTGATGATGAATGCCATATTATTCCTCTTCAAATGATCATTCCCGGCGTAATAGTTCACATGGCTATCTGATTCAAAATGGCCCAAACCAGTCCATTTCAGCTCACTAATGCCTAGGATATCAATCTTTATGTATTCCATTTCATTTTTGACAACTTCCATTTTTCCTAGGTTTATACTTTGTACATTCCATGTTCCTATTATTCTTCAATGTTTACAGCTGTTTCTCCTTAATTTGGGTCATGCCACATCAGCAAATTGAGGTCTTGAAAGTTTTACTTTATCTATATCAGTAAGATTGGTCCTACTTTGATGATACAGCTCTTTCCTAGTTGTATTTTCAAACCCTTGTGACCTAAGGGGCTTGTTTTCCTGCATTGTATCAGATAATGTTTCCAGGTTATTCACAAAGTTGCACAGTAATGTATCAGACAGTGTTTCTCTGCTATTCATAAGGTTTTTTCTGGCCAATTCTTTGAGAAGTGGATGGCCTGTTCCTTCTTCCTTGTCTGTCTCAGTCTGTAAGTTGCATTGAAACCTGTGCACCATGTGCAACCCTGCTGGCACTTGAAACACTGGTGGCACAGGCTCAAGCCTCACAGTAACACATAAGCTACAATAGAAAGACAAACTGAGAGACAAGTTTGTCTCACTTAGCTGTTAGAAACCTCTCTGCCCTTCCCTAACCCGGATGCCTGGCTGCTGCTCTGTTCTGTTGTCCCCCTGGCTTCTCTTTCTCCTGCTTTCCTGGCTGGTTGGGGTGGGGCCTAGGCCACCCTCTTTACCTGGTTCCCTGGCTGTTGCTCTGCTCTGACTTGCCTTCTGGTTTCTCTTTCCCCTGCTTTCCTGGCTGGTGGGGGTGAGGCCTGGGTCACCCCCCTTACCTGGATGCCTGGCTGCTGCTCTTCTCTCTCTGACTGCATTATCCTCATAAAACGTAGCTGAGAGTTTCTGTTCTTCTCCTATCTTGTGATCTTATTTGAGATGTGCAATATATATTATTTTCCTAATACATCTTCGTTTTCTACCTTTTATATTTTGATTAAAGAGCCCTGGTGGTTTAGTGGTTAAGTGCTTAGCTGCTAATTTGAAGGTTGGAGGTTCGAACCTACTAGCTATTCTGTAAGAGAAAGATATGGCAGTCTACTTCTATAAAGATTACCACCCTGGAAAACCATTAGGCCTGTTCTACTCTGTCTTATAAAACTATGTCTTGCTTTGGACAATGTCTGACTAGGCCTGTCTGACTAGACATATACACCCATTGTCCCATAAGGTTTTTATTATTGTTGATTTATTTTTAAGGGAAAGCAGTTATCCTTTCATTGATTATTTTTCCCCAATGGTTATAAAGACCCTAAACTCAGACTCTTGCAGCACTGAACCATGGGTAAGACACAGACAGGTAAGGCAGAAGACATAGCTTTGGTTGCAGGCTCTTAGGCTTTGTGTTGTCGACAGGTGGTTGGTGGCAGCAGCAGGGGTTATGAAGATCTGTATAGGTGCCTAGTTGACAAGCTTGGGCTGCTCCTGCTGCTCAGGCAGGTAAACAGTGAGTGAGGCTGGGCATATTCCCCTCCCTCCCTGATTCTAACTTCCTCTTGCCCCACTCCAATCCCTGTACTCTCAGCCACCACTGCTGCTGGCATCTGTTATTCCAGGCTCTGCCAACAGTTCTAGCAGAAGCAGCAGCAGTGTTGAAGACAACTAGAAGCAAGCTTCCATAAGGTTCTAATATAGCGTTCACCCAACGCCCAAATAACATAATGTCACAAATCACAGAATGTATTCTGGACATGAAATGACACATATTTGTAGTGTCACTGTGAGTCAGAATCAACTTGATGGCAACAGATGTGGGTAGATTTTTAGGGGTTATATTTTGATTTTTCCATCACTTTTACGTTTTTATTCATTTGTGTTTGATTTTGGACCAAGGTATATGGATTCCTTAGTTCAAAGTCAAAAAAAAGTGATCCTATCTCTGATGCTTTGGTAAATACTCAGTTATCATCAGCAACTATTTGTTCACCAGTCCCAGCACAGGAAACCAAAAGAGGGCTTAGTCCACTTACATTTTTTTGTTTTTTTTCAGCAGCTTCTACAATTATATGATTCAAGATGTGGGAGGCACATTATTTTATCTCATTTCAACAAAGATTTTCTGAGGTCTTACTTTGGGCCATGCACTAACAAGGTAACGTGGCTTTTGCTACAAACAGAATCTTCCAATTTAAACCTCTCATTTAATAAATGAAACCAACTAGTTGTCTTTTCCAACACATAGCAGTTCCATGGGTTTCAGAGCAGAACTGTGCTTCCTAGGGTTTTTTTATGATTCTAACCTTTCAGAAACAGATCACCAGGACTTTCTTCATAGGCACTTCTCAGTACATTTGAAGCACCAAATTTTCAGTTTGTAGCCAAACACTTAACTCTTTGTGAAACTGAGACTCTCTCATTTAATAAGTGAAGCCAAAAATGTACAGAGAGTTTAAGCCAGAAAATTATAAACATTTTTTTTCTGTGATCAACCACTTCAAAGATTCACCTCACCATGCTCTCTGCAGTGGTTGTGGTTTTTCAATCAGGCCAGCATTGTTTCCTCCTTGCTTTCCCCTTCCCTTGTCCTTAGCATTTAAGACTATGCAAGCCTGTGTTGGGTATAATACCTAAGATGCTGTTAAAATTTAGTGAGTTGAATGATGTCCTCTTTGCATACATGAGGCAGTTCCACAAAAAGATAATGAGGTGTTAACCTGTGCAAACTGCCAAGAAATCTGCTGAGAGACATGGTTAATAAATCAATCTTTTTTAAATCCCCTTATAGTATTTTAACCATTGGCACTCTGGTAATTTCATTATCTGTAAATGATTGTGACTTCTTATTTTCAACCACCACTTCTCTGTTAGTTTGTCATATTGTGGTGGCTTGCATGTTGCTGTGAGTGAGGCTGGAAACTGTGCAATTGGTATTTCAAAAACTAGCAAGGACACCCATGGTGGACAGATTTCAGTGGAGCTTCCAGGCTAAGAAAGATTAAGAAGTAGGAAGTAGAACCCATTTCTGGAAAAAATGGCCACTGAAAGCCTTTTGTATAGCACAGAAACATTGTGTGATATAGTGCTGGAAGATGAAGCCTCAGGTTGGAAGACACTCAAAACACAACTTGAGAAAAGGTGATTCCTCAAAGTAGGAGAGATGGAGTTAAAGATTTTGAGACTTTAACTGGATGATGTGAAACAACTCAAAATGAGAATAGCTGCAAACATCCATTAATAATTGAAATGTGGAATACACAAAATATGGGTAATCTACAAAAATTGGAAGTTGTCAAAAATGAAATGTAACACATAAAGATATCTTAAGCATCACTGAGTTGGAATGGACTATTATTGCCCAGTTTGAATTGAACAATTATATGGTCTACTATACTGGAATGACAAATTGAAGAGGAATGGGGTCACATTCATTGCCAAAAAGGACATCTTAAGATCTATCTTGAAATAGAGTGTTACAGTGATAAAGTTGTATCCAAACACCTACAAGAAAGACCAGTTAATGCAACTATTATTCAAATTTAAACACTAAGCACTAAAGCCAAAGATGATGAAACTAAAGATTTTTATCATCATCTGCAATCTGAAATTGACTAAACATGCAGTCAGGATGCACAGGTAACTACTGATGACAAATTGCAAAAGATAGAAAAAAAAAGAAGCACCAGTAGTTGGAAAATATAGCTTTGGTGATAGATATGGTGCAAAAGATAGAAAAAAAAGAAGCACCCGTAGTTGGAAAATATAGCTTTGGTGATAAATATGGTGCTAGAGACCACAAAATAGAATTTTGTAACCAATCACCTATTCACTGTAAATACATTTTTCAATAACACACACTATGATTATCCATGTAGACTGAGCCAATGGAATAGACAGGAATGAAATTGAAAACAGCCATGGAAAGACACAATGGAGAAGTTCGTTATCATTAGCCTGAATATTCCAAGAGCTACCTGTGGCACAGATCAACAATTACTCATATGCAAGTTTAAGTTGCAGCCAAATAAATTTAAAACACAAACACAAGAGCCAAAATACAACATTGAATATATCCCACCTAAATTTAGAGATAACCTGAAGTATAGATTTGATGCATTGAATATCAATGACCCACCAGTCACTTCTCGGAAGGAAGATGGGGCAATCTACTTCCATAGTGATACTGTCTTGGAAACCCAAGGAGGGGTCACTATGAGTTGGGTCGGACTCGACAGCACATAACAACAACAACAACAACAAAGACCAGATGAGTTGTGAGATAATGTTGATGAACATCATACATGATGAAAACAAAAGGTCATTAAAAAGATGGAAATGAAGGATAGACAAAATGAATGTCAGATGAGTTTCTGGAACTTGCTCTTAAATGTAGAATAGCAGAATAAAATGGAAGAAACGATAAAGTGAAAGAGCTGAGCAGAAGATTTCAAAGGAAGGCTTGAGAAGACAAACTAAAGTATAAAACACCTAGAGTAAGAAAATCAAAAGGCAACTACACACTTAGCATTTCTTGAGCTGAAAGAACTGAAGAAAAAACTCAAGCTTCGAGTTACAATATCGAAGGATTCTGTGGGAAGGTGTTGACCCTGCACTTTACCAAGCATGGCATCCTTCTCCAGGGATTGGTCCCTTCTGATGACATGAACAAAGTAGGTAAGAGAAAGTCTGGCCATTCTTGGTTCCAATGAGTATTCCAGCCACACTTCTTCCAGAACAGATTTGTTAGTTCTTTTAGGAGTCCGTAATACTTTCACCATTTTTTGCCAACACTATAACTCAAAAGGAACAACTCTTCTTCAGTCTTCCTTATTCATTTTCCAGCTCTCACATGCATATGATGCATGAAGCATCAAAAGAAGATGAAAGGAATACACAGAATTGGCAGACATTCAACCACTTGAAGAGTATAAGATCAAGAATTATTGACCAAGAACCAATGGCACTGAAGGAAGAAGTCCAAGCTACATTGAAGGAATTGGTAAAAAATAAGGCTTCAAAAACTGATGGAATTCCCATTGAGATGTTTCAACAAACAGATGCAAGGCTGAAGTGCTTCCTTGATTTTGT
>NW_006921642.1:10142070-10150759 GCF_000298275.1 Orycteropus afer afer
TCTCCACTCAAGGGCAAGTTTCAGAGTCTCTTCTGACATCCATTTTGGTCTTTTCTTCTTTTCTCATGTTTTTAATGACTTCTTGTCCATCGCTACAGACACTGGGTCAATCCATCTTGTTAAGGGCTTTCCCCTCTTTTGTTGACCCTGCACTTTACCAAGCATGATATCTTTCCCCAGAGAACAGTCCCTTCTGATAATATGACCAAAGTAGATGAGAGAAAGTCTGGCCATTCTTGCTTCCAAAGAATATTTCAGCTGCACTTCCTCCAGGACAAATTTGTTAGTTCTTTTAGGAGTCCATGGTACTTTCACCATTTCTTGCCAACACCACAAATCAAAAGCATCAACTCTTCTTCGATCTTCCTTATTCATTTTCCAGCTCTGATATGCATGTGAGGTGATTGAAAATGGCATAGCTTGGGTCAGTCACATCTTAGTCTTCAAGCAGATATCTTTGCTCTTCAACACTTGAAAGAAGTCTTTTGCAACAGATTTGCCCAATGCAATATGTCAGCTGATGTCTTGACTATTGCTTCCATTGGTGCTGATTGTAGAACCAAGTAATGTGAAGTCTTTGACAACTTCAATCTTCTATCTATCATGATGCTATTTCTTGGTCCAGTTGTGAGGATTTTTGTTTTCTTTCTATTGAGGTATAATCCATACTGCAGACTGTAGACATTAATCTTCATCAGTAAGTGTTCCAAGTCCCCCTCACTTTCAGCAAGCAAAGTTGTGTCATCTGAGTATCTCAGGTTGTTAATGAGCCTCCAATCCAGATGTCACATTCTTCTTCATATAGTCCTGCTTCTCAGATTATTTGCTCAGCATAAAGATTTAATAAGTATGGTGAAAGATACAACCGTGATGCACTTCCATCCTGATTTTAAACCATGCAGTATCCCCTTGTTCTGTTCAAACAAAGCCTCCTGATCTATGGACAGGTTCCTCATGAATACAATTAAATTTTCTGGAATTCCCATTCTTGTCAATGTTATACACAATTTGTTATGATCCACACAATCAAATGCCTTTACATAGTCAATAAAACACAAGTAAGCATATTTCTGGTACTCTTTTCTTTGAACCGAAATCCATCTGAGATCAGCCATGATATCCCTCACTCCACATCCCTTTCTGAACCCCGCTTCCATTTCTGGAAGTTCTCTGTCAATACACTGCTGCAACTTTTTTTGAATTACCTTCAGTAAGATTCTACTTGTGTGTAATATCAAGGATATTGTTCGATAATTTTCACATTCTGTGGGATAACCTTTCTTTGGAATGGGTACAAATATGGCTCTCTTCCAGTCAGTTGGCCAAGTAGTTGTCTTCTGAATCTCTTGGTATAGCCAAGTGAGTGCCTCCAGCGCACCATCCATTTGTTGAAACATTTCAATGGGATTTCTGGTAATTCCCCAGAGCTTTGTATTTCACCACTTTCTTCAGTGCAGCTTTGATTTCTTCCTTTAATAGCATTGGTTCTTGATCATATGCCACTTCCTAAAGTGGAAGATCATCTACCAAGTTATTTGATACAATGTCTCTGTGTATTCCATCCATCTTCTTTTGATGTTTTATGCATCATTCAACATATTGCCCATGAGATCTTTCAATATTGCAATTCGAGGCTTACATTTTTTCCTCAGTTCCTTCAGTTTGAGAAATGCTGAGCATGTTCTTCTGTTTTGGTTTTCTGACTCCATGTCTTTGCACATTTCATTATAATAACTGACTTTGTCTTCTCAAGCTATTCTTTGAAATGTTCTGTTCAGCCCGGTACTAGTGGAAGACAGATGTTCCTATGCTAAAAGCCACCCCACATGCAGGCCACAGTACACCAGACTCAGGACCAGCAGAAGGTGGGTGTTTGCCCCTGGGGCAGGTTGGGTAAGGGAGCATGGTGGGGGAGACCAGGAACTGCTAGGGGAGACAAACTTGTCTGTCAGTTTGTCCTACTCTGGTGACTTGAGTGTTACTGTGAGGCTAGAGGTTATGCCATCAATGTTTCAAATGCCAGCAGAGTTCTGAGAGTAGACAGGTTTCAATGGAGTCTCTAGACTAAGACAGACTCAGAAGAAAGAAAAGGCCATCTACTTCTCAAACAATTGGCCAGTGAAAATCTTATGGATAGCAGTGAAACAGTGTCTGATATATTACTGGAAAACTTTATGAATAGTCCTGAAACATTGTGCAATATAGTGCCAGAAGATGGGCCCCTCAGGTCTGAAGTTACTCAAAATACAACTGGAGAAGAGCTGCTTCCTCCAAGAGTAGAGCCAATCTTAATGAAATGGATAGAGTAAAGCTTTCAGTACTCCCATTTGCTGATGTGGCATGTCTCATGATGAGAAAAAATAGCTGCAAACATCCATTAATAATCAGAAAATGGAACATGTGAAGTATGAATCTAGAAAAATTGGAAGTTGTCAAAAGTGAAATGGAACTCATAATGATAGATACCTTAGGCATTAGTGAGCTGAAATGGACTGTTTTTGACCATTTTGAATCAGAAAACAATATGTTCTATGCTTGGAATGACAAATTGAAGAAGAATGGTGTGGTATTCATCCTCACAAAGAATTTATCAAGATCTATCCTGAAGTATAGTGCTGTCAGTGATATGATAATATTCACATGCCTATGAAGAAGACCAGTGAATACTATCATTATTCAAATTTACACACCAACCACCAAAGCCAAAGATGAAGATATTGAAGATTTTTAGCAACTTCTGCAGTTGGAAATTTACCAAACATGCATTCAGGATGTGTTAGTTAACACTGATGATTGGAATGCAAAAATTGGAAACAAAGAAGAATCACTGGTAGCTGGCAAATATAGCTTTGGTGATAGAAATGTTGCTGGAGATCACATGATAGAATTTTGCAAGACCATATTCATTGCAAATAACATTTTTCAACACAAGCGGCAGCTATACATGGGAACTTTGCCCAGTGGAGTACAAGGAATCAGATTGACTTCATCTGTGGCAAGAGGAGACAGAGAAGCTCAATATCTTCAGCCAAAAGAAGGCCAGGAGCTGACTATGGAACAGACCATCAACTGCTCATATGCACATTCAAGTTGAAGCTGAAGACAATTAAAAGTCCACAAGAGTCAAAACATAACCTTTATTATATCCCTTCTGAATTTAGAGACCATCTGAAGAATAGATTTGATGTACTTAGTACTAACGGCTGAATATTAGAAGAGTTGTGGGATGACATCAAGAACATCATCCATGAAGAAAGCAAAAGGACATTAAAAAGCCAGAAAAGGAAGAAAAGACCAAAATGGATGTCAGAAGAGACTCTGAAACTTGACCTTGAATGGAGAATAGCTAAAGCAGATGGAATAATTGACAGGATAAAAGAGATTCAGAAGAGAACATAAGAAAGGGCTATCATATGGATCTTGGCTGAAGCAAAGTATACAAAAAAGATGTTTACTTGTGTTTTATAGACTATCCAAAGACACTTGATAGTGTGGATCATATGACATTATGGACAAAATTCCTAAAATTTGGAATTTCAGAACACTTAATTGTGCTCATGAGGAGCCTGTACATAGATCAAGAGTCTGTTGTTCAAATTGAACAAGGGAATACTGCATGGTTTAAAATCAGGAAAGGTGTATGTCAGGGTTGTGTTCTTTCAGCATACTTATAAACCTGTACACTGATCTGTAAACAATCTGTAAACTGTAATCCAAGAAGCTGGACTCTCTGAAGAAGAATACGGTATCAGGATTGGAAGAAGACTGATTAACAATCTGAGATATGCATATGCTGTTACCTTGGTTGCTGAAAGTAAAGAAGACATAAAGCACTTACTGATGAAGGTCGAAGACCAGAGTCTTTGGTATGGATTACACTTCAACATAAACAAAACAAAAACCCTCACAACAGGACCCGTTAGCAACATCATGAAAAATGGAAAAAATGCATAAATTATCAAGGGTTTCATTTTACTTGGATCCACAAAGTCCATGGAAGCAAGGGAAGAAATCATTTGCCAAATCTGCTACAGAAGACCTCTTAAAGTGTTAAAGAGTGAAAAATCACCTTGGAGACAAAGAGAGGCCTGACCCAAGCCATTATCTTTTCAATAGAATCATATAAAAGTGAAAGCAGGTCAATGAATAAGGAAGACTGCAGAAGAATTGATGCATTTGAATTATGGTGTTGGCAAATGTGGTATTTAAATTTGTATATCAACTTGGCTTGGCCTGGTTGAGTGCCTGGGTAGCTGGTGGTAGTTATTCCCCATGATGAGACTGGCAATCAATTCCATGGTGGGATCTACCACAAACAGCTCAGTAGCTGTCTTTTGGATGTGGTCTGCTTCCTGTATATGAGGAGAAGCCTTGGGGATAGTCACTAGCTTATGGCATGCTTGGACCCTGTATGTAGCTTTGTAGTTGTTCAGCAGCCTGCCATATTCTCTGCCGACTTTGGGACTTACAATGGACTTGAGATAATGGCCTGCCATGTGATTTGGTAACCTCGGGACTGTGCCTTTTTTACTTGTCAACCTTGGACTTGGCAACCTCAGCAGCCAGCAGCTGTCTGAGTGAAGAAAAGCCTCCAGCTCCAGTGGTCTGGGAGCAGGAGGCAGAGCTAGACCCCAAGGTTGAGGGGCTTTCACCCAGCCCCTAGAGAATGGCACTTTGAACTTGGACTTAAAGACTCCAAATTGTGAGAATAAACTTCTGTTTGTTCAAGCCATCCCATTTGTGGTATATTCCTGTCAGAGCAGCACTAGGTAACCAGAACAGTAAACAATATTGAATATACCCAAAATTGCTAGAAGAATGACCAAATCTTTCTTTGAGGAAATGTAGATGGAATGCTAGAAGTGAAAATGGTCAGACTTTGTCTCTTGTGTTATGGTTATGTTATCAGGACAGATCAATCCCTGATGAAGGATATCATGCTTGGTGACGTAGAGGGTCAGTGAAAAAGGGAAGACCCCTATGAGATGGATTGACACAGTGTCTGCAGCAATGAGCTCAAGAATAACATAATTACGAGGATGGCCCACGACTGGTCAGTATTTTTGTTTTGTTATATACAGGGTCACTATGAGTTGAAACCAACTCAATGTCACCTAACAAAAAGCTCATTTTCAAAGACATATGAAGTATTCCTTTCATACTTCTAATAGCTTAGTAATAAATATACTTATCAGATACAAATATTCACAATTTTCCCAAACAAACCTGTTAAAATAGCCTAACTATTATTATCATTATTATCTTTTAGGATGGCCAAGGACATTTAAATTCAAAGACAGTTAGTTTCAAATTTAGTCAGACATATTACACTATGCAAGTATGGATAACTCATAAAAACAAATGATGTTGGTACTCAGTCAAAGTGAGTAGCAATAACTCCACATTTAAGCTTCTGGTGAGAAATGTGTTTGTTTATTTAATTTAATTAAATAATTAATTAAATTTCTGGATAAACTGGCCCTAGTACAGTGAGCATAAGAATCTCCTGGAGGTCTTGTCTGCCAAAAAAGGAGAGGAAGAAAGTTTCTAGGGCATGAACCCCTGAGACATTGATTTGGTAAATCTAGCTTGGGACTCAAAACTGCATGTCAAACAAGTTCCCAGGAAATACTGATTTGATGGCAAGGGACCATTCTTTGAAAACTAGCATCCTAGTATAATGAAAAATGCAGTTTCAATTTTAAGTAAATAATTTATCTTAAAATTTTCAGCCAAACAATGGAGATATGCATGATTCAAATTGGTTTCTGAATGAGGAGATATTCACATTCAAAACTTAACAGGTAAATTCTCTCTTACCTCTGTAACTAGACTTGTTCCTAGACCTCTCTCTTTTCCTATAGCAAAAGGAAGATATAGTCCTATTTTGTGAAAGAGCCAACTTTTTCCTTAACTTGGATCCTTTTCCCTTCTTTGACATTCAGAATCTGAGTTCATCAATCATTTTATTTCCCTCTTTACTAAATCTATCTCCCCTTATAAAACTTTTCATATGTCATCCATACTAAAAAGAAACAATTTTCCTCAATCTTTCTCTATGTCAAGAAGTAGTCTTCCATTCTTCCCCTAACTTGTAAAGTGTGAGTCTACACAATTTTGCTATACTGCCTTACTTACCATCTAGTACAGAGCTAACTCAATCTCAGGGATATTCTTGCCCTTGCAAAGTTCTTGAAATTAAAGATATAAATCAAATTAGAATAGTTTATTTTACTTAAACTTTTCATAGTATTTGATGCTTTTGTCCATTCCTTACTCCTGAGCCTGCATTCTTCGTGGCTTTTAGAATATTTCCCCATCCTTGTTCTTATCTCCTTGATCATTTTGCCATCATGTCCCTGTTTCTCCGGCTTCTGGGCATCTGTTCAATATTTGTTTCTCCCATAGGCTTGTCCATGGATCACTGTTCTTTATCAGTAAAATTCCCACTTAGGCTGCTAACTGATTTCTGTGTCTGTCTCCATCCATAATATTTTTCTTGACATTCAGATTTGTTTTTCCATCACTCCCCAGAATATCTGAATATCTAGATTCCAGTGTCTAAGTTGGTCCAAATCCAGCCACATTATATTTCTCCACAAATCTAACTATCCAGATAACCAAATTATTACCTGCATGCCAGTTTAGCATTTTTGTTGTCTATCTCTCACTCTTCACATCTTATCATTCTATAACAATCTTGTCATGGTTCTACAAAATTCCTCAAATATATCTCCATCCACCTCATTCTCATGACTTCAATCTAGTTTATTCACTTCTCATTTATGTCTTGGGGTAGTGCATCAGTCTAGTTTAGCCTCCACACTGACAAAGAGTTTTCTTTTAGAATTATCTCTCCAGTAGCTCCTCTGATTAAAATGAGTGGAGGATAATGCAGAGCAGAATTTGAAACTCTCATGGAATCCAGATATTCTGACCTGAGATAATCTTTAAATTTAAACCAAAAATATCCTCGGAAATCTTCTTAAAACTATAGTTTCGCTACCTAGTAAAGATCTCCGCCTTGAGCATTAAGCTCTTTTAAGATCTATCTATCTATCTTTTGGCCTTGGAGCTCTAGTAGTGTGGTGCCTAAGGCACTTAACTGTTAACTAGGAGGCTGGTGATTCAAACCCACCAGCCACTCAGAAGGAAGGTTGGGCAATCTACTTCCGGAAAGATACCACCTCTGAAACCCAAGGAGAGGTCCCTATGAGTCCCTCCGACTCCACGGCACATAGCAACAAAAACAACATCTCACGGCCTAGTGCCTAAGGTATTTGACTGCTAACCAGAAGGCTGGTAGTTTATACCCACTAGCCACCCCTAGGACGGAGGCCACTCCTTGGGCAATCTACTTCCATAGTGATTAAAAAAAAAAAAAAAACCTCACTGCCATCCAGTCGTATCCGACTCATAGTGACCCGTCCTTGGGTTTCCGAGGTTACCACTATGGAACTAGATTTCCCAACCACCTCAGAAATCCAAGGAGGGGTCATTATGAGTCGATCTGACTGCAACTAAAAAGATTAGGTAGGAACCTTAGAGGGTAGTGAGTTTATGTTAGTGGAGGAGGAACAGCTCAGAAAAGGAGGGTGAGAATGTTTACACAACTCAAAGAATGTAATGTCATTGAATTGCATGAGCAGAAACTGTTGAACTGATGTACCTTTCATTGTATTTTCTCAAAAGTAACAAATACAATAAAGTAAGTTATAAAAATAAAAATGAGTGTAACTCTATTATTAACAAAATAAATTCAAAAGGTCTATTGCAGAACACAACAAGGACATGAATATCTGATCTTCACTTGCTTTTTCCAGGTTTAGATCCTAAGTATGTGCCTATTCAACAATGGCTCAGTTGTTTTGAAGTGTGATACTCACCATTCTCTGAATATACTATTATATCTTATCCTCTTGTGCTTTGATCTTGCTGTACCTTCCTCCAAGTATGTCCTTTTGTCTTTATAGAATGGAAAATTGCCACATGCCCTTCAAGGCCAAGTTCAAATAACATTAGCTCCAAGGAGAATGCTGCCTATTACCAAATTTAAGTGAATGAAAGTTAGAACATTTCAAAATTTGATTACAGTGAGTAATCTAAGAATATCCTGATAATTTTACCAGTGTTGTTTGATAGACCCCATGAGGTTCACAATATTCATTTTCAATTTTTGTTTAGAAAATGTATTTTATTTATTAACCAAATATATTTTTATTGTATACCATGAATGATTATGTGTGTCCCTGCAAATTTTTGACATGGATTTTAATTAGTTGCCATATCACTGCAAAGTTTTGACCATGACATTTCTGAACATCATCCATACATAGATAAATAAAATACAAACAGTTTAGATATGATGGAAATTATTACTAGTGATTAAATTAATCTTTGAAAAGCCTTAATTTTTCTTAGATGTTCCTTTCATACATACTAATAATTGTTGTTGTTGCTATGTGCCATCAAATTGGACCCAACTCATAGTGGTCATAGTGAACCCTCCTTGTGTTTTCGAAGCAGTATCACTACAGAAGTAGATTGCCCAACCTTCCTTCCAATGAGTGTCTAGTGGGTTTGAATCGCCAGCCTTTTGGTTAGCAGTCAAGTGCCTTAGGCACTATGCTACCAGAACTCCTACATACTAGTAATATGTACCCTTAATAAGAGATGTATTAACTTATTA
>NW_006921642.1:10150962-10155672 GCF_000298275.1 Orycteropus afer afer
ATGAAATCTTGGTAAAACTTTAAATTTAAACTTTAACTGAAAAGATACCTGGTTAATCTTCTGCAACTAGTGGTGAACACTTTAGTATTAACCAAATGGGCTGTAGTCTTTCTTAAAGATTAAGTTGTGATATATTTTTGCTAAATAAAGGCTTATCAGGTTACTGTACATCAGAGCACTGATAAAACTTCCTCAGGAAAGCACCAAATGGAACAAGGACCTATTCAGAAAATGTTGGTTTGTAGATATGCCATTACAATGGAACTCATCTAAATGACAGCATGGCTTAAGTGTGGAATTTTTACTCCCAGGTCAGGAAATTCTAAGGCAGGAACCAGAGCCTATCTTAACTCTGGAGATGTGGCAAGAATCCAGGTTGTTTATCTGCTGTATGCTGTTTTTCTCAGGCATGTGAATTTTGGAAGATAAGAACAGAATAGCATATTAGCTCTAACATGTGGCACTTGTCAGATTAACAAAAGGAGTGGGAGGTCTCTTACAAGACTCCTTTTTCCCTGATGCAGTTGTATGTGAAGCACAGTAATGTTCATATTTTAAATCCTGATGTGCAAATTGTATAAGAAATAAAATTTGTGTTAGCCAGAGAAACAGAATCTATTTCATTTATTTTTTATGGGCAGAATTTCAGGTGTCTGTTAGGATTTACTTCAAGACTTGAAGATATTGCTTATGTTTTGTGTAGTTTTTCCTTTCCAACCATTTCATAACTTGAGGTTTTCCTTTTCCTTTATTTATTTATTTATTTATTTATTGTATATCATTAGCATAGTGCCTAAGGCACTTGACTGCTAACCAGAAGGCTGGCGGTTCAAACTCACCAGCCACTCCACGGAAGGAAGATGGGGCAATCTACTTCCGTGGTGGTACTGCCTCAGAAACCTAAGGAGGGGTCGCTATGAGTCAGGTCCAACTTGATGGCACATAACAACAACAAACAACAATCATTATTTCTATAGAAATAAGAATATTAAGGCACTCAATTATTTTAAAATAATCAGAAATAATGGAAAGAAATCTCTTAAGTTAATTGAGTCTCAGTAAATCCCATCAAGAGCATGAAAACCACTACTTAAATGACCTTTAGAGAAGATTAGAGCAAGCATCCACTAAGTTCTTTGTGTTATCTAATCAAAGTCACTCTAGGTTAATACTTACTTGTTTTGTTTTTGATAGAGAAACCAAGCCTATTTCTACATTATGGAAAGTCATGATGAAATTGTAAAATGTCTTAAAAACACTAAAGGTAAACAAGAAGCATGGGAAATTAATATGTTTTTAATCATCATTTATTTATTAGTATTGTCCTACTGCCATCGGGTCCATTCCCACTCATAACAACACTCTATGATACAGTAGAACTGTCCCATAAATTTTCCAAGACTAAGTATGTACAGAAGCGGACTGCCTTTATCTTTCTCCTGTGGAGTGGCTAGTGGATTCGAACTGCTGACCTTTTGGTTTGCAGCCTAATGATTCAACCACAGCATCGCCAGAACTCCTTTACTAGCCACATGTGTGTGTGTGTGTGTGTGTGTGTATACATGTATTATATTAGCATCAACTAAATGGGCAAAACCATGGCTGCCTGTAGCCTTTCTTAAAGATTAAATTGTGATATATGAATGCTAAATAAAGTCTTATTATCACAGCACTGATAAAACTTCCTCAGGAAGGCACCAAATGGAACAAGGATCTATTTAGAAAATGTTGATTTGTAGATAGCCATTGCACTATACTTGTGCATATACACATGTATGCATATATATACTTATATATACTGAAAAAATTAGGTTACTTTTTGTAAACAACGGAATTGGTAAAGCGTAATTTGTGCTCTAGGTAAGTTGTGCATTGGTGATTTAAATTCAGGCTTGACTGGTTCTACAGTCCATATTATCTATCATACTGTTATTATTATTTATCATGCCATTTTTAAAAAGCAAGAAGAAAACAAATCATGTTTCATAAAATGAGCTCTGGTGGTGTAGTGGTTAAGACTTTTGGCTGCTAACCAAAAGGTCAATGCTTCAAGCCTACCAGTCTCTTAATGGAAGAAAGAGGAGGCATGAGCTTCTGTAATGATTTATAGTCTTGGAAACCAATGGGAGTTACTATGAGTTGGAATCCACTTGATGACAATGAGTTTTTGGTTTTATAACTCATAAAGGTATTTTTGTTGTTGTTATGTGCCGTCGAGTAGGCCCCAACTCATAGCGAACACTCCTTGGGTTGCCGAGGCAGTATCACTATGGAAGTAGATATCCCAACCTTCCTTCTGAGGAGTGGCTGGTGGGTTTGAACGGCCAGTCTTCTGGTTAGCAGTCAAGTGCCTTAGGCATATGCTACCAGAGGTATTATCACATATGTATGATACTTATTGTTGTTAGAACCACGAGTCAGCTCCAACTCATAGTAACCCTATGTACCACAGAACAAAACACTGCCTGATCCTGTGCCATCCTCACAAACCTTGTTATACTTGAGTCTATCTTTGTAGCTACTGTGTCAATCCATCTCATTGAGGGTCTTCTCTTTTTTTGCTGACCCTCTACTTTCCCAAGCATGATATCTTTCTCCAAGGAATGGTCCCTTCTGAAGAGAGGACCAAAGCAGGTGAGATAAAGTCTGGTCATTCTCACGTCTAAGGAGCATTCCAACTGCACTGCTTGCAGGAAATATTTCTTCATTGTTTTTCTTTATGTTGAGGTGTAATTCATACTGAAAAATGATGTCTTTGATCTTCATTAGTAAGTCCTTCAAGTCATCTTCACCTTCAGCAAGAAAGGTTGTAACATCTGCATATCGTAGGTTGTTAATGAGTCTTCCCCCAATCCTGATGCCACATTCTTTTTCATATGGTCCAGTTTCACAGATTATTTGCTCAGCATATACCTAATTAATAAGTAGGGTGAAAAGATATAAATCTGACACAATTTTTCCTATTTTAATCCACTCAGCATTCCCTTGTTCTCTTTGACAGAAAGACTCTTGGAAGGTTCCTCATGAACACAATTAAGTGTTCTGGAATTCCCATTTTATGGAGTTTTGTCCATAATTTATCATAATCCACATAGTCAAATGCCTTTGCTCAGTCAATAAAATACAAGTAAATATCTTTCTGGTGTTCTTTGCTTTCAGCCAAGATCTATCTGACACCAGCAATGGTAACTCTCATTTTTCCACATTGTGGTAGTTAAGGTTATTTGTCAACTTGGCTGGGCCTGGTTTTGAGTGGCTTAGCAGCAGTTTGTAGTTATTCCCCAAGATGATACTGGCAATCAACTCCATCGTGGAATCTACTACAAGCAGCTGAGTAGTTGATTTAGGGTTCTGGTCTGCTTCCAGTATATAAGGAGAAGTTTTGGGAATGTTCTGTAGGTTTTTGGTGGACTTGGACCCTGCATGTAGTCAAGTCTTCATTCAGCAGTCTGCCATGCTCTGCAGATCTTGGGACATTTCCTGGATTTGAACTAGTGGCCTGTAGTGTTGTTTGATAATCTTGGGACTGTGTCTTTTCACTTGTCAACCTTGGGTTTGCCAGCCTCAGCAGCCAGCAGCTGCCTGAGTTAAGAAAATCCTCCAACTTCAATGGTATGGGATCAAGAAGCAGAAATTAAGCCCCTAGAACTTGGGACTTTGAACTGCACTTCTAGCCTGATAAACTGTAAATGAATAAATCTCTGTCTGTTAAAGCCACACATTTGTGGTATTTTGTGTTAGAGGGCATTAGGAGATCAAAACACACATCCTCTTCTGAACCCAGCTTGAATTTCTGGAAGTTCCCTGTGAATACACTGCTACAACCATTTTTTTCAAATTTTCTTCAGCAAAATTTTCCTTGCATGTGATATTAATAATATTGTTTGATAACTCCCAAAATCTATTGGATCACCACTCTTAGGAATGGGAACAGGCATCTACCTTTTCCAGCCAGTTGGCCAGCTATATGTCTTCCAAATTTCTTGGCATAAACAAGAAGCATCTCCAGTGCTGTTTTCATTTGTTGAAATATCTCAATGGATATTGTATCTGTTCCTGCCTGGAGACTTGTTTTTTGCAATTTCTTCAGTAGAGCTTGGACTTCTGTCTTCAATGCTATTAGTTACTGATCATATGCTACCTCCTGAAGTGACTAAGTGTTGATCTCTTCTTTTGGATGTAGTGACTCTGTGTATTCTTTCCGTCTTTTCTTGATGTTTTCTTCATCATTCAATGTATTGCCTATAGTATCCTTCAATACTGCAACTCAAGGCTGGGTTTTTGTCTTCAGAACTTTTAACTTGAGAAATACCACATGTGTTATCCCTTTTCAGTTTTCTAATTCTAGATTTTTGGACATTTCATTATGATACTTTACTTTGCCTTCTTTAGCAGCTCTTCGAAACCATCGCTTCAGCTCTTTTTTACATTGTTTTTCCATTCACTTTAGCTATTCACCATTGAAGGGCAAGTTTCAAAGTCTCTTAGAATATTTAAACCAATTTTCTTGAATCCATTCATCATATTATACTGAGAAACAACACCTAAAAGGATCGTGAATTGGAGAATTAAGTAATAAAATCAGCAACTTCAATAAAATCTAACATTGTGATTTCATTTGGTGTGCATAAGCACATAAGCTACATTTAAGAGCTTCTTATAATTTTGTACATATTTCATTTGTCACAGAAGACTTATTAAAGTACTGGG
>NW_006921642.1:10159612-10172859 GCF_000298275.1 Orycteropus afer afer
AAAAGAAAAGAAAAAGATTTACAGTCTTGGAAACCCTGTGTGGCAGGGTCAGAATTAACTACATGGAAGTGGGTATTTGTTTTTGGGATTTTAGGATTTTGTAGAGGCCCCAGATTATCAAAATAGTTAAAAAACTAATTTGCTAACTGAAAGAATAGTGGTTTGAATCCATTCAGAGACATCTCAGAAGTATAGCCTGGCTATCTATTTTAGAAAAATCAGTCATTAAACCCCTTACGAAGTATTGTTGTACTCTGATACACATACACTCTCCAAGGGCTCGAGGTGACTTGATAGCAATTACTTTTTAGTGCTCTAGATGAATTACCCATTATAGCTATGTAAAGTGATAGAAAATAAATAAATACAATCGAAGTTATTTTAGTCAAGTAAACATGGTACATTGCTTGAGCTCAGTATCCCAGTCAGTTATTCTACATTTACACTATCAATGCTTCCAGAGTCAATCCAGATAAATATGACACCAGGGTTCAGCTTTGTCTTAGAGGAGAGCAATGTAGAGATTTACTGAACCAAATGAAAGTGGAGAAAGCAGAGTGAGTCAGTGACAAAGTCAACAATCTACTCAGAGATACTAGGTTTATAGAACACAGCTTCATTCTTTGACTGTGACAGAATATCAGTGCTCTATTTTGGACAAAACTGTAATAATTCAACAGGCTTTTAAAGTGTTTGGTTGTTTCTAATTTTCTTTTTGTTATAGTTACTTTGCATTAGGTATCACCATAAAGAAGATATAAGAGAAGTGAAAGCCAATTAAAGAATGGGCAGAAGACATGAATAGACACTTCCTAAAGAGAATATTCAGATGGCCAACAAACACATGAAGAAATGTTCATGATCATTAGCCATTGTTGTTGCTTTTGTTATGTGCTGTGGAGTCAGACTCAACTCACAGTGACCCCTCTTTGGGTTTCCGAGGTGGTATCACTACAGAAGTAGATCACCCAACCTTCCTTCTGAGGAGTGGCTGGTGAGTTTGAACTGTCAGCCTTCTGGTTAACAGTCAAGTCCCTTAGGCATTACACTATCAGAGCTCCTTATAGAGAATCAAAACAACAATGAGATATCATCTTGCTCCAGCACTGGTAGCAAAGTTCAACAAGACAGAAAATAACAAATGTTGGCGAGGTTGTGGAGAGATTGGGACTCTTAGACACTGCTGGTGGAACTGTAAAATGATACAACCTCAGTATGGTGATTCCTTAAAAAGTTGGATTAGAAATACCATTTGACCCAGCCATTCTATTACTATGTATATATTCTAAAGAAGTGAGAGCTAGGACAAGAATAGATATATGCACATACATGTTCATCACAGCACTATTTACAATAGGAAAAGGATGGAAAAAACCTAGGTGGCCACCAACAGAAAAATGGACAACCAAACTACGGTACTTACACACAATGGAAAACTATGTAACCCTAAAGAATAATGTAGAATCTGCAAAATACTGCATGACATGGATGAACTTGGAGGACATTATGCTGAATGAAATAAGTCGATCACAGAAGAACAACTATTGTATTAGTCCATCATTGTAAAAAGTCAAGGAAAGATTTATATGTGGCAATAAATTTTCTTTGTTTGTTACCAGGCTTGGGAAAGTAGGGAAAGGAACACAGCTAGATAAGTTGTTGTTGTTGTTGTCCAGTGCTGTCAAGTCACCTCCTATTCATAATGACCCTGTGTCCAGCAGAATGAAACAATGCCCTGTCCTGTGCCAGCACCATGATCCCTGCTATATCTGAGCCCATCATTGTAGCCACTGTTTCAATCCATCTTGTTGAGAGCTTTCCCCTCTTTCATTGACCTTCCACTTTACCAAGCATAATATCCTTCTCCAGGGAATGGTCTCAGATTCTTACAACATGATCAAAGTAGGTGAGATAAAGTCTGGCCATTCTTATTTCTAAGGAATATTCTGGCTGCACTTCCTCCAGGACAGATTTGTTAGTTATTTTAGCAGTCCATGCTATTTTCAGCATTCTTTGCCAGCACCACAACTCAAAAGCATCAACTCCTCTTCAGTCTTCCTTATTCATTGTCCAGCTTTCACATGCATATGAGGTGATTGAAAATATCCCAGCTTGTGTCAGGTGCACCATAGTCCTCAAGGAGACATTTTTGCTCTTTAGCACTTTTGCAGCAAATTTTCCCAGTGCTATACGTCATCTGATAACTTGACTACTCCTTCCATTGGTGTTGATCATAGAACCAAGTAATATGAAGTCTTTGAAAACTTCAACCTTTTCTCCATTTATCATGATCTGCTTATTGATCCACTTGTGAGGATTTTTGTTTTCTTATATTGAGGTGTAATCCATACTTCAAACTGTATTCTTCAATCTTCATCAGTAAGTGTTTCAAGTCATCCTCACTCTCAGCAAGCAAAGTTGTGTCATCAGCATATCACACATTGTTAATGATTTCTCCTCCAATCCTGATGCCATGTTCTTCTTTATATAGTTCAGCTTCTAGGATTATTTACTTAGCATATAGTTTGAATAAGTATGGTGCAAGGATGCAACCCTGATGCACCCCTTCTTAATTTTAAACCTTGCAGTGTTCCCTTGTTCTGTTTGAATGACAGCCTCCTGGTCTATTTACAAGTTCCTCATCAGTACACTCCAGCATTCTGGAATACCCATTCTTTTAAATGTTATCCACAATTTCGTATGATCCACTCAGTCAAATTCTTTGCATAGTCAATAAAACACAAGTAAACATCTTTCTGGTATTCTTTTCTTTCAGCCAAGATCCCTCTGACATCAGCAATGAAATCCCTCATTCCATGTCCTCTTCTGAATGCAACTTGCAGTTCTGAAAGTTCTCTGTCAATACACTTATGCAACCGTTTCTGATTTTTCTTCAGTAAGTTTTAATGTGTGTGATATTAGTGATATTTAATTTGCTAATTTCCACATTCTGTGGGATCACCTTTCTTTGGAATGGGTAAAAATACAGATTTCTTCTAGTCAGTTAGCCATGTAGCTGTCTTCCAAATCTCTTGGCATAACCAAGTGAGTGCCTCCAGTGGGACATCCATTTGTTGTAACATCTCATTGGGTATTCTGTCAATTCCTGGATTCTTGTTTCTCACCACCTCCTTCAGTCACCTTTGACTTCTTCCTTCAATACCATTGGTTCTTGATCATATGCCACCTCCTGAAATGGAAGAACATCAACTAATTCTTTTTGGTACAATGACTTTATGTATTCCTTTCATCTTCTTCTGATGTTTTCTCTATCATTCAATATTTTGTCCATAGAATCTTTCAATATTGCAAGTCAAAACTTAATATTTTTCTTCAGTTCTTTCAGCTTGATAAATGATCAATGTTTTCTTCCCTTTTGATTTTCTAAGTCCATGTCTTTGCATGTTTCATTATAATAATTGACTAGATAGGTAGAGACAAGTATTGATTTGGGTGAAGGGAAGGGCCATGTACCAAATGTGAGTGATTAACATGGTGGCATTGAGGAAGAGGAAGATATAGAGAGGTGCATGGGAGGTATAGACAACAAAGATGAACCATTTTGCACATACAGAACTGCAATGTCAGTGATGGCAAACATTGATCTACAGGTGGATAGATGGGTGGACAGGCTGAATGATTAGGTATGTCTATACAGGAGGGAGTGTGTCCAAAACCATGTAGAGTTGGCAGACAAAGTTTCTTCAACTGTATTTGTATGTTCTATAAGAATGGCCTGATATATAGTAGAGCTGACAAGGGACTTTTGGCCATAGCTAGTTACCCAGAGGAAACAAGTAGTTGTACCTGTGGGCTTAGGATCATGGTCACAGGGGACATCAAGCTCAATTGGTATAACATACTACACAAAAGTATTGTTCCATCCTACTTTAGTGAGTAATGACTGGGATCTTAAAAGCTTGCAAGCAGCCATCTAGATTCAACAATGGGTCTCTCCTCATCCATATCAAAGATGAATGAAGAAAATCAAAGACACATGGAGACAATTAGTAAGGGAATGGTACACCATGCAATCCTCAACCTATATGACCATGAGACCATAAGAACTAGAAGGTGCCAGGCTACCAATGTCAACCACTTAGAGGGGGATCTATGTAGGAAATCCTGGATAGAGTGGGATAACAATGTGGAACAAAACTCAAAATCATAAAAAAAAGGGAGACCAGGTTTACTGGTCTGATAGAGCCTGATGGAACCCCTGAGACTATGGCCCCTTGCTGCCCTTCAGGCCTGAAATTGAAACCAGTCCTGTGGATTCCAGCCAAAAAAAGACAGACATATGAGTTGAACATTTACAATAGGTAGATAATCTCCTTGGAGAGATCAATCATGGAAGAATAAAAGGGCTGTGTATGCATAGGGAGAAAGCTCAGGGGGCAGTAGTTAATGGGAGGGAAGGACACAGGGAAGGACACAGGCTATGGGGAGGAAGTGGGAGGAGAGCTGAAGCACTGTGGGAGATTACAGTCAATGTCATGAGACAAAGTGCATGTGAATTACTGTGTGGAAGATGAATTTGCTTTGTAAACTTTTCCCCAAATCACAATGAAAATAGATTTTTTAAAAAAGTGAAAATCATAGTTACTATCTTGGGGGAGTTTTGGATCTTTTTGACAAAGACAAAGTAAACAGTAAAAGTAATTATAAGGAAGATTTGAGTCTTTATTGTTAATGTATTGTGTTACGTAATTTATTTAATTCAGTGGTTAGAAAACATTGTCTCCAAGTTCCAATTGAATTCTTAATTCTTTGCTTCTTCTAAATCCCAAGTGAATAGAATCCAGAAAACAAGGGTCAAACTTATTTCAAGATGGGAGAAAGACAGAGTCAGAAGTGGTTAGAGATGTCTTCTTGTATTACACAAGCATTTGGCTGACCCATAAAGAAAGAGTGAGAATTAGCTGAATGAACAGGTGGAGAGAAGTCATTGCAGTAAAAACAGAGGGAATAAAGAAAAACAAACAGAAGTGAAGAAGTATCAGGAGATAGTCATTTGACATTATGAATGTTGGATCATCTGCTAAGAATGGAATGAATGTGGTTTTGTAAAAGGAGGCTTGGTGGCCCAGTGGTTAAAATACTTCACCAATAACTGAGAGATTGGTGGTTTGAACAAATCTCCTGCTCCCTGGGACAAGGATGTTGCAATCTGCTTCCATAAAGATTACGGAGAATCTTTTTTGAGACAGTATCAGTGCAGGCTATTGAAAATTAGGGACACTAGGCTAACAGAAGTTTGTGAAAGCTCAAAAACAATGAGATTCCTTCAAAAGTTTCAATCAAAAATACTTTCCTATCAGACAGAGAGGAAATGTTAGGCTGGAGCAGTTTGAGCAAGGTTAAACTAATAGCCCATTGGCTGGTCTTCATTTGTAGACATAACTTGATCTACATAGTGTTGGACAAAACAAGTTAATCAATGGCCAAGATTTAAAAAAAAAAAAGAAAGAAAGAAAGAAAGCCAGAGGGGACAACAGAGCAGCACAGCACCCAGGAATCCAGGTAAGGGGAGGGACTCAGGCCCCACTCCCACCAGATGGGAAAGTGAAGCCAGAGGGGACAAGAGAGAAGAGAAACAGCCAGGGATCCAGGTAAAGAGAGGGGCCCAGGCCTCACCCCCACCAGCCAGGAAAGCAGGGGAAAGAGAAGCCAGGGGGATGGCAGAGCAGAGCAGCACCAGGAATCCAGGTAAGCAGAGGGTGGAGAGGTTTCGAACACCTAAGGGGGACACAGTTGTCTGTCAGTTTGTGCTATGCTGTGGCTTGCATTTTGCTGTGAGGCTTGAGGCTGTGCCACCAGTGTTTCAAGTGCCGGCAGGGTTGCACATGGTACACAGGTTTCAGTGCTGCTTACAGACTGAGACAGACTAGGAAGAAGGAAAAGGCCATCCACTTCTCAAAGAACTGGACAGGAAACACCTTATGAATAGCAGAGAAACACAGTTCTGACACATTACTGTGCAACTTTATGAAGAGCCCAGAAACATTTTCTGATACAGTGCAGGAGGATGAGCCACTTAGGTCAGAAGGCTTTCAAAATATGACTAGGAAAGAGCTGCATCACCACAGTCAAACCAACCTTACTGATATGGATAAAGTAAAACTTTTGAGACTGCCATTTACTGTCGTGGCATAACTCAAATTGAGATGAAACAGCTGGAAACATCCATTAATAATGAGAACATGGTGTGTAAGAAGTATGAATCTAGGAAAATTGGAAGTTGTCAAAAATGAAATGGAACACATAAAGATTGATATCCTAGGCATTAGTGAGCTGATATGGACTGGTTTTGGCTATTTTCAATCAGATGACCATATGATCTACAATGCTGAGAGAGACAATTTGAAGAGGAATGGCATGGCATTCACAAGATCTGTCCTGAAGTACAATGCTGTCAGTGATAGGATAATATCCATATGCCTACAAGGAAGACAAGTTAATACAACTATTATTCAAATTTATGCACCAACCACCAAAGCCAAAGATGAGGAAACTGAAGATGTTTATCAACTTCTGCAGTATGAAATTGACCAAATGTGCAATCAAGATGTGTTAATTATCACTGGTGACTGGAATGCAAAAGTTAGAAACACAGAAGAACCACAGGTTGTTCTGGTTACCTAGTGCCACTCTAACAGGAATATACCAAAAATGGAATGGCTTTAACAAACAGGAGTTTATTCTTACAATTTGGAGGGTTTCACTCTGAGTTCAAAGTGCCAGGCTCTAGGGGCTTGGTGAAACTCTTCAGGCTTGGGCTTCAACTATGCCTCCTGCACCCAACCCACTGAAGCTAGAGGTATCTCTTCACTCGGGCAGCTACTGGCTGCTGAGGCTAATAAGCCCAAAGTCACCAAATAAAATGGCACAGTCCCAATATTACCAAACCACACAGAAGGTCATTAATTCAAGTCCATTGAAAGTCTCAGGATCGGCAGAGCATGGCAGGGTGCTGAAAAATAACTCAGCTATATGAAGGGTTCAAATGTGCCATAAGCTAGAGACCATTCCCAAAGTTGTTTCTTATATAAGGGAAGCAGACCACATATCCAAAGCAGCTACTCGGCTGCTTCAATACATTCCACAATGGAGTTAATTACCAATCTCACCATGGGTAATAACTACACTCAGCTGCCTAGCCACTCAACCAAGCCCACCCAAATTGATACACAAACTTAACCACCACAATTCCACCCCTTGTTCACTTGGCACCTATACAGATCTTCAATGGGTGGTTTTATACAAATTTCCTCCACTAGGTGACTCCAGTCCCCTAGTTCCTGAGTGACGACCTCACCCCCTTGGCCTGGTGGGTCCCTTTCCTCTCCTTCTTGGGCATAGCATCCTTGCTCCCTCAAGTCTTGGGCAGCAGCTTGACTTCATCCTACCAGCTCACATGAACAAGCAGCCCGACACTCCAGAACTAAGTTGGTGAAGGTCTGGCTCTTTGAAACCTAGGGGGCTGTGGTGGTTCCACCCCCAAAGGCCATGGTCCTACCCTTGAGGCTGAGGCAGATCTGCTTCCCATCTCCTTGGTCTCTCTGCTTCTGCTGATTAATGCTGAAGACAAACAACTCCCCAGGAAATATTCCTGCCTCAAATCACTCAGCTTTCTTGCTCTGTGGGCTGACCAATCTGGTACTCCATTTCATGCCAGTCTTTTCTACCAATTAATGCCCAAAGGCAACCTACTCTGCCAGGAAGACACCTACCCAAAGCATCGAGCTTTCTCCTCCATGGGCTGGTAAGGATGTTGCTGTATCATGACAGTCTCTGGGCTCTGGTCCTACCATCTCTCATGCTGGTCTCTGGGCTCTGTTCCTGCTCTCTCATGCTGATCTCTTGACTCTGCTCCTGCCATCTCTCATGCTGTATGCCGGGGTCTTGGGTCAAGGATGCATTCCACTCCTGTTTCCACAAAAATAGGTATATGTTGGAGCAGCACTCCACTCCTGGTACCAAATGTGTTAGGCTGGGTTCTCTGGAGAAGCAAAATTAGTAAAGCTTATATATACATATTGTTGTTGTTTTGTGCCATCAAGTCAGCCCTGACTCATAGTGACACCTCATTGGGTTTCCAAGGTGATATCATTATGGAAGTAGATTGCCTAACCTTCCTTCTGAGGAGTGGCTTATGGGTTTGAACCCTCAGGCTTCTGATTAGCAGTCAAATGCATTGGGCACTGAATTTATCTTAGAAAAATGGCTCACACACTTATAGAAGCTGACAATCCTAAGTTCTTTGATCAAACGTCAAGTTGGAGGCATTTTCTGACTCACACAATAGCAGAGGCTGACAAATGATTCTAGAGAGACAAAATCATAAAGATGGGTTTCCTAAATTGGTTCTCACCAATTCTGTTGTGGTTCTTCAATTTGATTAATCATAAAGGCACTGGTGACCCTGCCTCTGTTAGTAAAGAGAGCCCTGCTAATCCGTGGTGTGAGGTGGCAACATTAATATGCAAAATAGCACCACCAATAGATCAAGCACTTTTGAGAAGTGAGGCTCTGGGTGATGGTATATTTGATATTTTTCTGCAATTTTGTCAGCATGAGGATTATAAGTTGATTGGTTGGTCCTACTTATGCAAGACAAAGTGCTGAAAGAGCAAGATGAGTTTAGGGCTGCTGAGTCAGAGCTCAAGCACCGCATAAAAGACCTAAGTGTTTCCAGTTGTGCTCTGAAAGAAAGCCTTATTTCTTCTAGTAACAGAGTTAATATTGCCATAAACCAAACCCAGAGTCTTATTGTAAGGGTGGCTGTATTGCAACACCAATTAAATTTTCAACCCCAAATCGTGTCTGAAATTAAAGTGAGAGCATTGATAGTCAGGATGATGAGGATATGAAGCCTTTATATTTTGTTGAATCCCTCCTATCTGAAGGGATTGCTATAAAACCATTATCCCCTCCACCTCATTTTGATAGGATGAACCCAGTTGTTTCTGCTGGGTCATTGTCTGAGGTAGAGGCCATGGAAGACATTGCTGAATATTCTCAGGAATTGCCCTACCCACCCATTGTTGCTGCTAGACCTATAACTAAACTTGAGTCCAAGCGAGCCCCAAAAGGAGAAATACAAAGTGTGACTGAGGAGATGCTATGTACACCCAAAAAGACCTGGTTGATTTTGCTAACATGTAGGGACAGAAACCTGGAGAATATGTACTGGAATGGCTACTGAGGGTGTGGGATAATGGTACAGGGAATGTAACATTGGATGAGTCTGAGTTAATTGATTTAGGCCCACTAAGTATGGATTCTTAATTCAATGTTTCAGCTCGAGATGTTAGAAAAGGATGTAATTGTTTATTTTGTTGGCTTACTGAAGCATGGATTATGTGGTAGCTTACCTTAAGTCAAGCTGAAGTACCAGACCTGCCTTGGTATAATGCGAAAGAAGGTATTAATAGGCTTAGGGAAATTGGCCTGTTACAATGGATTTATCAGATTAGAACCCTAGAGCCACAAATGGAGAGTCCAGTGGACATGTCTTTCACCAGTTGTTGTTGTAGTTGTTGTTGTGTGCCATCGAGTCGGCCCCGACTCATAGCGACCCCTCTTTGGGTTTCCGAGGCAGTATCACTACGGAAGTAGGATTGCCCAAACTTCCTTCCGAGGAGTGGCTGGTGAGTTTGAACTGCCAGCCTTCTGGTTGGCAGTCAAGTGCTTTAGTCACTATGCTACCAGAGCTCCTTTCACCAGTATGGTGAGGAATAAATTTGTGAAGGGAACCCCAGTATCCTTGAAGACTACTGTGATTGCTATTTTATGTAAGTCGGATTTGACAGTGGGAACTGCCCTAATTGAAGTAAGACACTTAACTATGATGTGGGTGATTGGACCATGGTAGTAGGGGCCAAGTGGCAGCAGTTAATGGACAAAGACAAGGTGGGTGTGGTTACCATAATGGACAACAGAGTCAGAACAGTAATCAGAATACTCTGATTCATGTGGAATTATGGTATTGGCTACTTAGTCATGGTGTTCCTAGTAGTGAAATAGATGGCAAACCTACTAAATATTTAATTGATCTATATGGACAGAAGAATTCTAGATCACATGAACAGCAGCCTAAATTGAATTGCCAGAATACAGAGTCACAGCCCCTCAATCAATTCCCAGACTTGAGTCAGTTTATAGACCCACAATCCCTTGAATGAAGGGGATGATGGTCTCCTTGAGGAAGGACCCTACTACATTGACAAAAATTTATAATGTCAATCTTTCTCCCAGCCTTCTCCAAAGAGATCTGAGGCCTTTTACAAGAGTGACAATTCATTGGGGTAAAGGAAATAATCAGACCTTTTGGGGATTAATGAATACTGGCTATAAATGGACACTAATTCCAGGAGACCCAAAGCATATTGTGGCCCACCAGTCAGAGTGGGGACATATAGAAGTCAAATTATTGATGGTGCATCTCACAGTGGGTCCAGTGGATCCCTGAACCCATCTTGTAGTGATTTCTCCAGTTCTAGAATGTAAAATGGGAATAGATACACTGAAAAACTGGCAAAATTCCCAAATTGGGTCCTTGACATATGGATTAAGGGCTATTATGGTAGGAAAAGCCAAGTGGAAGCCATTAGAACTGCTTCTACTTACAAAAATAGTAAACCAAAAGCAATACCACATCCCTGGAGGGGTTGCAGAGATTACTGCCACCATCGAGGACTTAAAGGATGCAGGGGTGGTGATTCCCACCACATCCCCATTTAATTCACCTATGTGGCTTTTGCAAAAAACAGGTGGATCTTGGAGAATGACAGTAGATTATTGGAAACTTATTCAGGTGGTGACTCCAATTACAGATGCTGTTCCTTATGTGGTTTCATTGCTTGAACAAATTAGTACATCTCCTGGTATTTGGCATGCAGTTATTGATCTGGCCAATGGTTTTTTTCTTAATATCAATTTCAAAGGACCATCAGAAGCAATTTGCCTTCACTGGCAAGGCAAACAGTATACTTTCACAGAGCTTCCTCAGGGCTATATCAACTTCCCAGCACTATGTCCTGATTTAGACTGTAGGGATCTTGATCATCTTTCCCTTCCACAAGACATCACACTGGTCCATTATATTAATGACATCATACTAATTGGACCTAGTAAGGAAGAAGTATGGATGACTCTAAACTTATTGGTGAGACATTTGTGTGTTGAGGGTGGGAAATTAGCCTGACAAAAATTCAGACACCTTCCACATCATTGAAATTTCTAGAGACCCAATGGTGTGTGGCATGTTGAGATATTCCTACTAAAGTGAAGGATAAGTTATTGTATCTGGCTTCCCCCACAACTAAAAAGGAGGCATAACGTTTGGTGGGCCTCTTTGAATTTTGGAGGCAACGTATCCCTGGTTTGAGTGTGTTGCTGCAGCCTATTTATCAAGTGACTCATTTTGAGTGGTGGCCAGAACAACAGAAGACTCTGCAACAGGTTTAGGTTGCTGGGCAGGCTGCTCTGCCACTTGGGCCATATGATCCAGCTGACCCAATGGTACTTGAAGTGCCTGTAGCAGGTAGAGATGCTGTTTGGAGTTTTTGGAAGGTCCTCATTGGTGAATCCTTGGGATTTTGGAGCAAAGCCCTGCCATCCTCAGCAGATAAATACTCCTTTTGAGAAACAAATTTTGGCTTGTTACTGGGCTTTAGTAGAGACTGAATGTCTAACCATGGGCCACCAAGTCACCATGAGGTCTGAGCTACCCAACATGAAATGGGTGTTGTCTAACCCACAGAGTCATAAAGTTGGAGACACAGAGCAGCACTCCATCATTAAATGGAAGTGGTATATCAGAGATCGGGCTCAAGCAGGACCTGAAGGCACAAGTAAGTTGCATGAAGAAGTGACCCAAATCCTATGGTCTCCACTCCAGTCACATTACCTTCCCTCTTCCAGTCTGCACCTATGGCCTCATGGGGAGTTCCTTATGATCAGTTGACTGTGAGATGGTTCTGCACAATATACAGGCACCACTCAAAAGTGGACAGCAGTGGCTCTGCAGCCCCTTTCTGGGACTTCCTTGAAGGATGGTGGTGAAGGGAAATCCTCTCAATGGGCAGAACTTTGAGCTGTGCATATGGCTGTTCACTTTGCATGGAACAAGAAATGGTCAGATATATGATTGTATATGGATTCATGGGTTGTGGATAATAGCTTGACCAGATAGTCTGGGACTTGGGAGGTGCATGCTTGGAAAATCAGTAACAAGGATGTATGGGGAAGAGGTATGTGGATAGATCTCTCTGAATGGGCCAAAGGAGTAAAGATATTTTTAAGACATGTGAATGCTCACCAAAAGTTGACCTGTATGTGAGAGCTGACAATGAATAAGGAAGACCAAAGAAGAATTGATGCTTTTGAGATGTGATGCTGGCAAAGAATGCTGAAAGTTCCATAGACTGCTAAAAGAAATAACAAACCTGTCCTGGAGGAAGTGCAGCTGGAATGCTCCTGGGAATGGAGAATGATCAGATTTCCTGTCACCTACTTTGGTCATGTTGTCAGAAAGGACCAGTCCCTGGAGAAGGATGTCATGCTTGGTAAGATGGAGGATCAATGAAAGTGGGAAGGCCCTTAATTAGATGGATTGACACAGTGGCTGCGGCAATGAGCCCAAGTATAGCAGGGATTGCAGAGCTGGTGCAGGACTGGGTGGTGTTTTGTTCTGTTGTGCATAGGGTTGCTATGAGTTAAAGACAATTCAACGACACCTAACAACAACAAGACTTAAAACATCAGGAGACTCCAAACAAACAGAAAAGAGAAGATTTGCAATATCTTTTGAAAAATCAACAGACCTGGTTCCACTGGCTCAAAATTTTCAGGAACCCATTACATGGGGCCTGTCTTTCCCCAGGCTGTCAAAAGTAAGGTTGGATCGACTTCACACTGTCTGCCCAAAACAGGTAGATGTTTGAATCAGCATTTGTTTAGTGTTTCTAGATATAAAGGCTATGGAAAACTTTGTCAACATCTATTTCTCAGCTGAGAAGGTCTTAGTTTAGAATATACCAGAAAGAGAGATTTATATATTCATTTTGTTTGAAAACATAATTATTATAATTGTGATTAAACAAATTAATATAGGAGTAAGTGGGAAGAATTAGCTTACACAATGATGAAGCTTAAAAATATAAATTCTGTTTGTTAATAATATATATATTTTTTTATTAGGATTTGGGTGAAGATTTACAGAGTAAATTCACTTTTCATAC
>NW_006921642.1:10176679-10178444 GCF_000298275.1 Orycteropus afer afer
CAGACAATGTGCAAATACTAAAGCAAAGAATAGTTGCACTATTTCATGCTTACATTAATTTTGTGTATATAGAGTTCTATTCTAGCACATTGCAAAGAGTCTTCAAAGTAGATATATGTTCTCAATAATCTGTATTGAACTTCTTGATGATACAAACATGTCACTATAGTCTATCTAATTTTGGCTGGTCAAATGTCCTTTTTTCATGAAACAGAATGTGGCAGCTTTGACAAACTGAAAATAAATATGCCCATCTTCAAGAGAATCTGAAAGAGATTTTGTAAATAAAGTAATATCCCTCAAGGACAGATACAAAGGTAGTTCAGAAACATATTTGAACATGAACATATACTAAACATAAATACATTTAGGGTAGGGAAGAACAGGTTTACTAATGACCTGACTAGCACTGATTTATGTATATAACTGTACAAACCAGATATTTAGTAGAGGAGAAGTAAATGATACTTAGTGGGAAGACAAGGTGTGTACTATTTAGTACAACTATATGACTCAAGTGAATTGTAAAGTTCTTAAAATCAGAGAATTGCTTATTAACTTTAGTTTGTAACAGTTTGCTTCATTACAAACTTACTGCATTGCATGTGCTTTTTGAGATCAATGCAATTAATACATGGTTGGTAGTTATTATTGTTTTTGTTTTCAATTTTTAACTGTAAATCTAAGATCTGAACATAGTTGGGGAAAGTAAAAGAGATTTCTGAAAATGAGAAATTTTGCTTTATTTGGCTATTAAAAGTGTCATTGTAGAACAAAACAACACCATCAAAGTAATGAAATAGATAAAGTGGAGTTCAAACTCATAGTGCTCCTTAATTTCCAGTAAATTTCATATGTGGAGTACATTTATGTAGATAAAACTGGCAAACAATAGCTTAACCAGACATTCACAGCATGTGATACAAAGGCCATGGGCAGGAGTTAGTTCAAGTTTATTTTCTGAGTTGTCTTAGATGCTCTCCTTCCGGGTATATCCTCTCCTCTGTCTCATGTATCATGTCTTATTTCAACTTTTCTGACAGTATGTCAAGCATTAGCAGCAGAATAATCTGTACTCACAGTGGGGAGTGCAACAAACCAAATACACATTGGAAAGGGAACAAGAAGTTTCCAGCAGTTGATACATTATTCTCCCTGGTAAAGGGGTAGATCTGCTAAGCATATGGAGACATGCTCATGGATCAATCGGGAGAACTTCTAAATATACGACCATCCTGTGGAAATGTATATCTTGACTCAGGGCATGTTTTGATAGCATAAGTAATATTCTCATAAAATTTTTGGACTGACACATGAGGAATGAAAGAAACCATAATACAAAAACCACATGTTAAACCATTGCCAATGATTGAACCATCCTTACGCCTTATGAAGACAATGATTTTCTTCCTATCCTAATCTTTTGTAGTAACATAGCTTGATATATCTTGAGCATCCCTAGGAGTTTAAAACACAACTAAAACTAGTGTAATGAGCTTAGGTTAGGGAAAAACAAGATTCCCTGGATCTTGGATAAATAGACTTGATTTAACAAATTTGTCAAAATGTATCTGTTGAGGATATCATTTTCCTTACTAAAATATGATGCATACCTTTATTTATTTGATTTTTTTTTTCCCTTAGCCTCAGAGCCTTTAGGATATACTTGAGAAAGAAATAATTCTGCAAGACTTAGGTTTTTGATATACTGCCTTAAAATCTAGCATTTCTTCAGAAATATACTCTGCAAGACTCCTTTTGGAAC
>NW_006921642.1:10179124-10199975 GCF_000298275.1 Orycteropus afer afer
ATCATGTTGCTCTTTTGATTCTATATCTTTATTCAAGGCTATTTTCATAATCAGGGAGCTCTGGTGGTATAGTACCTAAGGCATTTGACTGCTAACCAGAAGGCTGTTGGTTCAAACACACTAACCACTCAGAAGAAAGATTAGGTAAACTACTTTGGTAGTGATATAGCCTAGGAAACCCAAGGAGGGGTCTCTATGAGTTAGATCTGACTCCAAGGCAATGAAGTTTTTTTTTTGTTGTTGCTCTTCATAATCAGTGCAATAAGTTGAAATATAAAGTATATAGATGAAAAATGGATAAAATACACAGAATTTTCTAATTATAATAGTATATTGATTTAAAACTCAATTTCTTTCAATGAATTTTAATTTTATTCAATCTGTGAAAACTATCTTTAGGGAGGTGATTAAAGTGTTCAACAAATATTATTTAATGAAATTAATTTCTTACAGATATGTTAATTAAACCATATTCTGCTATAAAAATTATATCAATTTCCAAAAAAAAATGAAGTAATAATAAGTTTAGTCAGATTATTTATTTACTATATTGTGTTTATTACCCAGCCATGTAGTTAATGATATGTAATTATAGTTCATTGATTTTATTTTTTAAAAAAATAGAGTTTAAATGAGCTCATGTAAGATAGAATAAACATACTATTCAGGCTAATTGTACTTGTGGATAACCATCCTTGACACTTTTCTTGATTTTCACATAGTTATGCTATAAAGAACTAAATTGTCTTTGTTGTTATCAATTTTTTTCAGATTTTAAATAACCTAATAACTCTTAGATCACACAATAAGGATTATAAAACATTACACATTACTTTGCAAAAAATCACATCAATGTCACAAATCCCTAAAAAAGTAATGTTACATCATTGCTTTGACATTTGCCTCTTTTACATAAAAACCAGTAGGAAAAATTCTGAGTATTTGATTGTTCTTTCTGCATGATTTCAGTAAATTGCAACACCTTCAATCATTTGAAGGCATAAAATATACAAAAAATCCCATTATTTACTACAGATTTAATACGACCCTAAAATTTACCCCTTAGTTTTGTAAATGTGGGCCATCTACTTTCATAGTGATACTGCCTTGGAAAACCAAGGAGGGGTTGCTATGAGTTGGGTCTGACTCCACGACACATAACAACAACAACAACAGTGTATAAATAATCCTTTTTGTAACAGTGGGGATTATTTACAACTAATCAGCACCTCTTACTTATATAATAAATTTGCTAATAAAATTAATTTATCACAGTTTATTTGAATTCTCCATTTATGGAAGAAAATACTAAATAATTACAACATATAAAGTGATAATTTGACAGGCATTTCTTTATCTCATATATATGAATTTCTCTTGTATTGTAGCACTATGAATTATATGGAAAAAATCTAATGGAAGCTGAAGGCTATTTTTTACTATGTTTACATTTATTTTTCCATTTTCAACATGGAAAACAGCAACAAAAAAAACCCTTGAAACATTTTTGTGAATTATATTCAAGTTCTTTCAAGATTTCAGAGAGTCACTACTTGAATTCCTATGAAACTGGTGTTTTAGTTTGATTTATTGAACTCAGGATGTAAACTTTTTCTCTCTATTTCACTTAATATTGAAATCGGCATTTTTATGTTCAAAATTCTGCATACTTCTAAAAATATATGAGCATCCCTGAGGGAGATATGGTAAATCCAGACTCTAAAGAGCCATTTAACTTAACTATTCAGGATAATATAGTTTCAGTAACTTGAATATTCTCATTTGAATAACATAAAAGAACAGTCAGACATAATTTGATGTCAGATAAATTTTTATATTCTTAATTTATAAACCTTTCTGCTAAAATAATTTTTAAAACTCATTGTTTTCTACTACTTCTTAACTTAGTGTATTTAGCCTTGCTTGTGTGTTTAATTTTCCATCAACTATCTTTCCTAGCCAAAACACTGACTAATAAGTAAATGATCTTTTTTACATTTTGGAAACATGAGAATTCTGTTTGGGAATACTTGTTTTCTACTATGACAAACTTGTGAGTTCAACTTTCCTAAGTTTAAACTCCAGAATTTCCCGGATCTTAACTTTAACCATCAGAATTTCTAATAATATTGAACTGAAGATGACACTGATTTTGAAACATTACTAGAAGCATTCACAGAACTTTTCCAGTAAAAGGTCTTTCCCACTGCTATTCAAAATATTTAAAACTCTTCCGTACACCTCTATTTTATAGTTTAATGTCAGTACATTGAATTTTTTGTTGTTGTTAGGTGTCGAATTGGCTCCAATTCATAGTTACCCTATGCAAAATAAAATGACACACTGCCTGGTCCCGTGTTATCCTCACAATCATCGCCATGCTTGAGCTCATTGTTACAGCCACTGTGTCAAACCATCTCTCGAGGATCTTCCCCTTTTGTTCTGATCCTTTACTTTACCAAGCATAATATCCCTTTCCAGGGACTCGTACCTTTTCACAACATGACCGATTTAGGTGAGATGAAGTCTGGCCTTTCTCATTTCCAAGGAGCATATTGGCTGTACTTCCTCCAAGACAGATTTGTTCATTCTTTGAGCAGTCCATGATACATTCAGTATTCTTCACAAACATCACAACTCAAATGCATCAATTGTTTTGTAGTCTTCCTTGTTCATTGGCTACCTATACATACATATGAAGTGACTGAAAAAACTTTGGCTTGGGTCTTAGTTTTGAAAATGATATCTTTGCTCTTAAACACTTTAAGAGGTCTTTTGCAACAGATCTTCACAATTCAATATTTCTTTTGATCTCTTGAATACTGCTTCCTTGAACTTTGAATGTAGATCCAAGTGAAATGAAATCCTTTATAAATTCAATCTTTTCTCCATTTATCATGGTGTTGCTTATTGGCCCACTAGTGAGGAATTTTGTTTTCTTTATGTTGAGGTGTAATCCATACTGAGGGTTGTGTCCTTTGATCTGCATTATTAAGTGTGTCAAGTCTTCTTCACTTCAGAAAGCAAGGTTGAGGTAGGATAATGCACATTATCAATCATAATGTGCAAGATTTTAGGGATCAATAGCCTTTATCTTAATTTTCAGTTTTGCCGCTAAGTCAGTCATGTAATAAGGAATATCAATGAAGAATTGATGTCTTTGAAATATGGTGTTGGTGAAGAGTATTGAATATGCCATGGACTTCTAGAAAAACAAACACATCTCTCTTGAAAGAAATATAGCCAGTATGCTTCTTAGAATGGAGGGTGATGAGACTTTGTCTTGCATACTGTGGACATATCATTAGGAGGGACCATTCCTTGAAAAGGAAATCATGCTCAGTAAAGTAGAGGGTCCACGAAAAAGGGGAAGACCCTCAATGAGATGGATTGACAGTTGCTGAAATGATGGGCTCAAGGAGAGCAATGATTGTGAGGATGGCACAGGAGTATACAGTATTTCATCCTGTTGGACATAGAATTGCTATGAATCAGAACCTACTCAACTGCACCTAACAACAACAAGACTTGTCAGTTACTTCATTTATTTTTAATAACTGATTTAGAATAGATCATTATCCTTCCAGTTCTAACATTCAGTGTTTCTATGCTGTAGTGCAATTGTATTTTTCCTTCTCCCAACTTTTATTAAGTACCAGCCACATGCCAGTTACTAGGCTCAGAGTTCTTCACATGACAATAATGCAATATTTTCCAAAGCTCATTTAAGATATGTAAGGGGCGAAAATTTAAAAATGACAGAGAAGTACAGTAACTCTCTAAGATCACAGCATTCACTAAGAAGTAAGGATGAGATAGAAACTGGCTTAGGATTCTGAAATCTATGCTTTTTACCAACAGATCTGAAAAGTTCCCAGAAAGGTCACTTAATTCAAACCTCATCTTTTACTGAGAGAAAATTTACAAGATTTTCCAAGGTAACCTATGCATTTCATAATTGTTCTAGGGCCAACTCTTTCTGAAACAGCCAGATAGAAATATGTTCAGCTCTGTGAGCATACAATCTCTGGCAGACTATTCAGCTCCTTTATTGTAGTATGAAATCAGACTCAGACAATTCGTAAATAAATGGATGTGGCTATGTTTCAATAAAACTTTATTTATAAACATTGAAATTAGAACTTTATACAATGCTCAATTGTTACAAAATTCTATTTTGATTGGGAAAAAAACTATTCAAAATTGTAAAACAAAACTCACTGCCTTTGAGTCGGATCTGACTCATAACAACCCTTCCTTAGGTTTCCAAGGCGTATCACTATGGAAGTAGATTGCAAAAAGTAGGTCCTAAATGTAATCTCACTGGTCTTAGAAAAACAGTGGCATCTGTAGGCTATGTTATTTAAGCTTCTGTTCTAGAGTGTGGTATTTTTAAGTCCAAATGTCTCCTGTCCCAAGTTATCTATATAATAACTACAAAGTAATTGGAGAACACTCTACCCGAAATGACAATCCCATGGTAGTAATAACATTGTTTACCAGATGCTACCCAAAATCCTTAATACATATGATTTCATACAGTCACTACAACAACCCCATGAAGCAGATAGAATTTTCAGTAGATAGAAAGTAATTGGGGACATAGTAGAAATGATATCTCAGACCACTACAAGAATGTGGCAGAATCCATATGTTTGTTTATATAGCCTAACATTTCTAATTCTTCTTAATCTAAAGAGTAAAGAAAAAGGAAGTAATATTTGTATTTCAAATGAGGGGTTAACATAGATAAATCTATATGATACTAGTATTTTGGGACTTTTCCATTCCAGAGAGATTTGGAAGACTCTAATGTCTTAATGAGATAAAAATGTGTGCATACACTATTCAAGTTCATACTTGATAACTTGTTCGGCCTGAAATATTTTGATTTAACAATCAGTTCATCAAACACAAACTGAAAAGCATACTAGCAAAATATACACCCAATATGTCTTTGATTAGTGCATTTTATTGCAAATCATAACACACATCTTAAACCTAAATTGATAGCTACATCATTTAAATTTACAAAGAGAATGAAGACAGAGGGAAGATGAGCCCCTTATATACATACTATATATCTGATTGAAAACACTATGTATTGCGCTAAAATAATACTCTGTTGAGTGAAAATTGTCTAATCTTTCTCAATAGAACTGCTAGATTTTACAAGAAAGTAAAATCTACTTTTTGCTTTTGCAATATTCCCTGTTGGAGTAAATGGTGAAATGACTAGACAAAACTCCTTTGTGTTTCTCTACATTTATTTTATTTAACACTTGACCATAGAAAACTTTGTAAGTGTCTAAGTTACCTTAGAATCTGGAAACATTGGGAAAATGTATCACTCTTTCCCAAAACTTTACAGAAAAGATTATTTTTCACTGTCTAAATTTTCAAAGTTGTGAGCTTCAAATAATTAAAATGAACACATATTTCCATTTGAATTTCTGTCTCATCAATTTCCTAAAATTTTCAGCATTCAGTGTTCACATCTGTTGGTATCATCAAAATACAAAGGACATATTCTACCTTACTTTATTATAGACTTAATATCAAAGGTAAGAAGTCATGGAAATTGTGTATATATATGTACATTAAAACTCTGTCAACATTTTGCATATCTTTCAAAAGATTTATATATACATACACACACATGCACATACACACTCATGGATGAGAACATGGACCTGACTCATAGCGACCTCTCCTTGGGTTTCTGAGGCAGTATCACTACAGAAGTAGTGATACTCCAAGCATACATTGTGCTTTGCTAGGTAACTTACTCAGAAAGTCAATTCATTGTGTGAAGTGTCACAATTCTCTAAGAATACATGTTGCTAATTAGGCCCTATGCCAGCAGAGCCAGCAGAGCTCCTTTGAATTAGTTTAGCAAAGAAAAATAAATATATTAGAAACACATTAACACTGTCAAAACCGTTCTCCTATCATTCATATCATTGTATTGAAATAATCTGTATCCAAATCTAATTTATTATTAAAATCTATGCCAAAGGCTAACCAGAAGACTGGTGGTTCAAATCCATCAGCCACTCCTCAGAAGGAAGGCAGGGAAATCTACTTCCCTAGAGGTACCTCCTCAGAAACCCAAGGAGGGGTCACTATGAGTTGGAAATGACTCGACAGCAGTGAGGTTTTTTTTTTTTTTTTTTCTTTTTTATGTTCCTCTGAGTTATTTATTCAATTTTATGGCTCTATAATATTAAACTTTAACCTGGTACCTGCCAATAATTGGTGTTTAATAAATTTTCAGTTCAACTAACTGAAGAAGCAAATTTTTCAATTAATTTTAGGAATAAATATTGTATATGGTTCTCCTCATAGAAACACACACACACACACACCCCTCATAGAAACACACACACACACACACACCCCTACACAGAGGAATCCCAGGAACTTCACCTTATGGAGAAACTGAGGGTTATAAGTGATTTCACTAACTTGATCTAACTTTCTGAGCTCCATTAATTCTCAGGGGAGGTGGAGGAGAAAAACCTGGCATTTATTTGTTGTTGTTGTTATGTGTCATCGAGTAGGACTCTACCCATAGAGACCCCTCCTTGGGTTTCCGAGGCAGTATTGCTACAGAAGTAGATTGCCCAACCTTTCTTCTGAGGAGTGGCTGGGTGGTTTGAACCACCAGCCTTCTGGTTAGCAGTCAAGAACCTTAGGCACTATGCTACCAGGACTCCCAGCATTTACTTAGTATAGCTTATGCAAAACACACTATGCAGGGAAATTTACCTTCTCTATTCCTTTTAGAACCAACAGATTTTGTATAGCACTACAAAATAAGCAGCAACTAATAATTCTTCTAAGTTTTATATAAATGCTTATCAAAGCATTTTGCAATATGTTACTATATAGCAGTGGTAAAATTAGGTTTACTATTTTTAAATTTTTGTAATATTTTATTTTTTTAGATTTATCATCTTATATGGATTATTTTATATGTTATTAACTTTTGATAACAATGTACAATATTGAACTTAATTTATGAATATGAAATTATAATATGCAATTTATAGACATTTAGTAAAATAAAACCAGAATTTTTAGAAGGATTTATAATACAAGGTGACTGGCAGGATGAAAAAAAATTCAGTATCATTTTACCATAAAATTCACAATTTTAAAAGTAACAGAAATATTTCTGGAAAGAAAAAAAAAGGTCTTGGTGAAGTATCTTGGATTGTTCCTATGTCTGATTTCAATTCTTAAATATCTTAACTTTAAAGTTTTCCTTGAAAATTTATAGAAGAGTTATAATAATTTTCAAAAGATTCTTTGAAAAGTGGTCTAATTCCATATTTTTTTCACTGGTGGAAGAAATTTCTAGTTGTAAAGACAACTATGCTTACTCCCAAGTCACTGCAATCAAGTCAATTCTGACTCATAGGGACCCCCATAATGTTTCTAAGGCTGTAAATCTTTATGGAACAAACTGCCTCATCTTTCTTCTACAGAGCAGCTGATGGCTTCAAATCATCCACCTTTTGGTTAGCAGCCAAATGCCTTTACCACTGCACTGCCAGAGCTCCTTTTTACTCTTTACTCAAAATAAATAAATAAATAAATAAGCTCACTGCTGTCAAGTCAGATTGGACTGATAAAGACCCCCTCCTTGGGTTTCTGAGGTGGTATCACTAAAGAAGTAGATTGCCCAATCTGCCCTCTGAGGAGTGGCTGGTTGGTTTGAGCCGCCAGCCTTCTGGTTAGCAGTCAAATGTCTTAGACTCTATGCCACCCGAGCTCCTTTTACTCCCAAAGTAGAGTACAGATACACATTTTTTTGTCCTGTAACCACATCGTTCAGGAGTCATCTAATCTATTTATGCTTACATGAATTTAACAACTCATGTATGTTTCCTTATCTGATTCTAGAGTATACTAAAAATGTGCTTAAACAAGAATATAATACACTGAGCATAGAGGCACTGTATCTCATATAGACAAAAGACAAGTTACTCTTATAAGATTACATAACCAAAAAAGTATTCATTTAAATTTAAAATATTAAAAATGGACAAATGGCTTAGCTGTCTCAGTTAATAATTTCTTTCTTGTTCTTATTTATTTATCTTTTAGTTCCTGAGCAAGACATGCAATTAACAAATTATAATATTTTATAAGTTCATAAATGAGGGTTTGATTTTATTTAAAAAAAAATAAAACAAATAATTATCAAGTTACCATTCACAGAAATGGAAAGGCCTTGATTCAACAACGCCTGCCAAGTTACAAGTCTCAAATTTTACTTAGAGAAATACTGCTTATTTGCAAAATATTCTACATGCTTTAAGTACACAGTATATATGCTGATGTTTTATTTCTGAGTACTTATATTCATAGATTCTTGCCATATGATTGCATTTTATAGTATAATATGAGCATACTCATAATGATTTCATTTGAATCTATTCATACTTTACCTTACATAAATGCTTATAAAAATGTTACAATTTTAACACCAATTATATTACATTTTCAAATCATCATTGACTATTTGGGCCAATTGTTGAGAGATCTTCCTAACTATCAATATCAATTTCCAAATTCTGGAATCTATAATAATAACAATAGTATATTACTATGTACATAATCTTATTTAATCTATCTCACAAATTTATAGTGTAATTATTATTGCATCTATTTTATAAATGATGAACTTGAGAATTATTTGTTTGAGGATTTTTAACAAGTAACTGAGGAAGGAACTACATTATGTAGCTCTAAGTCCAATGTTATTTTCATTAATATCAGCTAAAAAATGAACAGAAGGCAGTGGCATTTCAGTAGTAGAATTCTCACCTTCCATGTGTGAGTCTGGGGTTCAATTCCTGGCCATTGTACCACATGTGCAGCCACCACCTGCATGCCAGTGGAGACTTGTGTGTTACTATAATACTAAAAAGTTTCAGTGAAGTTTCCAGACTAAAGCAGACTAGCAAGAAAGGTGCAGTTATCCACTTTCTAAAATAAGCCAAAGAAAACCCTATGGATCACAATGGTCTGATCTACAACCAAGTTTGGGGACTTTGTAGGAAAAGGCATCATTCTGTCCACATGTGCATGGCTTTCGCCTAAAGTTGGACTGCTTGACTGCAGCTAACAACAACAACAAAAATGAATAGGATATTTTATATATAGAAAACCTCACTGTCATTGAGTCGATTTGACTCATAGTGACCTCTTCTTGGGTTTCTGAGGCAATATCTCTACGGAAGTAGATTGACCAATCTTCCCTCCAAGGAGTGGCTGGTGGGTTTGAACTGTCAGACTTCTGGTTAGCAGTCAAATGCCTTAGACACTATGCCACCAGAGACTGGGATATATATTAAGTTGCAGACCTTAAGAAACGTGATTTGATGTAATTTATTTTATTTCAGCTCCAGAGAGATAAAAAACAAACTGTGATTTTTGTCATGCTGTTATTCACAAATGGATAGATTTTTATTTGCAAATATTATGAAACAAAGATACAGGCTTTGGTTGAAGTGGAAGGGCTTGGACTAGTTATGAAAGTTTATTTTTACAGTGAATTGTAGGCAAAGGATCTTCTCTTTTGGAATCCTTAAATACACAATTAACCCATTAGTGGCTATGTAGGAGTATGTTCTGTGCTTGATGATGAGACATTAATTAAATGTTTTTCAATATTGTGGATGAATGTCCAAATGTACATTATGATTGATTACTAACGATAAGTTTTGGTTGTCTCCTAACAAATTAGAATAAAAGAACATATAAATACAGTTTCTATTGTACATAGAATAAAAGAGAGGCAAAGGCAGATAGTAAATTGCTCACTAAACACTTTCTGGGGTCCTAGTCATTTTATCCTCTCACAAAAATACAGTGAAAGGGGCAATGGAAAGTTCCTATCATGACTCAAATAGTCTTTTGATTAAAATCATGTGGTTATTAGTTTATATTTTCCAGAAGGAAAAATGAAGACCAAATAAGTGTTTATATTGAAACCAAGTCCCCTGATCCCCTATGTAGCGGGTCTTTTAACTTCTGATATCTTCACTACTCCACTATAATGGACTAACCCATTCTTTATTTGTTCACATAATTTATATGGTTTTATTCTTTTGAAGAGTTTCAATATTTTATTGAGAAGCATAATAAAAAGAAGAAAAACATTATAGGAAAAAAAAGTAGAATGTGATGTATTCTTCTTTTACTAGTAACTTCTTTCTTTATTCATCAGTGAAAGGGTATTTGGTCAAAGGAATTTCACATAATCCCTTTCTCTTTCTCTCAAACCAAAAACTCACTGCCACTGAGTCAGATCCAACGTATAGCGACCATTCCTTGGGTTTCCAAGGTGGCATCACTATGGAAGTACATTGACAAACCAACCCTTCAGAGGAGTGGCTGGTGGGTTTGAACCACCAGTCTTCTGGTTAGCAGTCAAATGCCTTAGGCACTATGCCACCAGAGCTCCCCCCTCTTCCTCTGCACAGCCTAAATTGACACATGTTAAGCATAAGTTAGAGTGACTTTATTCTCAATCAGTATGTTCCATGTTCACTATTACAACCATTACAATTGTTTCCCCACTCAACATAGTTTTAAAAAGTAAAGAGCATAACTAGACTCAAAGTAATGATCAAATAATGAGTCATATAATATTAGACAAGTGGAGAATCATAAGTTATAAGAAACAAAGTTTCAGAATGGCTCAGTGAATTGTCCAATATTCCACAACAAATTTGTGTTAAAGATTTTCTGGTACTCAGCTAAATTGAGATATAATCTATGAAATGCTTTATTTAATTTTGTAAGCAACGCAACACAAAATGAAAATCTCTGCTGTTACAGCTATTGTACCAATTCATGTTCATCTGATAACAATAAAACCAAAACATTGTCTGCCTTATTTAAGCAAAAAATCTTAGTGTGTCAGGATGAAGAGTAAGTTCTAGAATCAGTTACTGAGAGAGCTCTGGTAATGTAGTGCCTAAGGCACTTGACTGCTAACCAGAAGGCTGGTGGTTCAAACCCACCAGCCAGTCCTTGGAAGGAAGGTTGAGCAATCTACTTCCATACTGATACCGCCTCGGAAACCCAAGGAGGGGTCACTGTGAGTCGGGTCTGACTTGACGGCACATAACAACAACAACAACAACAAAACACAGATGGACAGGAAAAAGAACCCTTGTGCATCAGAGTAAGGTCATCTAGTTTATAGTCTGCATAAGGTGGCTCCGCAAAGATGAATTAGCTTCCCTTGCATTTTTTTTTTCCTTGTATGTATTATCTATGTAAGATTCAAATATTGAGGACAAGACTCCAGGTGACTCTGCTTGTTTAGAACAAGCAGAAAACTCTGACTAGAAACTACCCAAAGAGAACCTGTGAAAGGGTAACAGTAATTCCCTTCGAGTGGTTCTCCCAAGGCACAGTACTTTGAATTGTCTCCTATGCCTGTGAATGCTGTGAATTAGGAAGATTGAGGAAGAATTGATGCATTTAAATTATGGTGTTGTAAGAATATTGAATATACCATGGACTCCCAGAAGAAAGAACAAAAGTGTGTTCAAAGAAGTACTACCAGAATGCTTGTTAAAAGTGAGGTTGGAGAGAGTTAATCTCATGTACTTTGTACATGTTATCAGAAGGAACCAGTCCCTGGAGAAAGATATCATGCTTGGAAAGGTAGATGGTCCGTGAGAAAAAACAAAAAACAAACAAACAAAAAAAACCCTCAATGAGATGGATTGATACAGTGGCTGCAACAATGGACTCAAACATAACAAGGATTGTGAGGACGGTGAAGGACAAGGCAGGGTTTCAGTCTGTAGTGTATACGGTGTCACTGTGATTTGGAACCAACTTGACAAAAGCTAACAACAACAAACAATAATTTTCCTTAAACAAATTGAGCATTATTGCCAGTAAAAAGAAAATGGATCCTCATCACCAAAGCAAAACCTTATGTTTTGCTAAAGTTCTTTTTAAAGGGCACGTCCTGCAAGAAGCTGAATTTTGATTTCATCCTAAGTGTTCTCAGTGAACCAGCTTTCATTACACAAACAAGTATTATATATTCAAGAAATGGGAATGCACTGAGAACAGGACAGCCTAGTCCTTACTCTCAAGTTGGATAACAGCTAGAAGAAAAACATATTTCCATACTGTTGTTATAGGACTTTTATTAGTACCGTTCCCCTTAAAAAAAAAAAAAAAAAAGTTTTCTTCCAGTTGATTCTGACTCATGCTGACACCATATGCTGCCAAATCAAAATGCACTTCATGGGATTTTCATGGTTGTGACCTTTCATGAGTACTTCAGAAGAAGATCACCAGGTCTCTCTTCCAAGGCACTACCAGTTGCATTCAATCCACCAAACTTTGGGTTAGTAGTCCAGTGCTTAACCATTTGTTGCCCCACCCCACCCACCCAGGGACTCCACATGAACTCCACAGTGCCTTGCATTTTTATTAAACATTTCTCTATTAAGAGATTTTAAGCTCTATGTTGTTGTTGTTGTTGTTAGGTGCAGTCGAGTTGTCTCTAACTCACAGAGACCATATGCACAGCAGAAAAAAAACACTGCCCAGTCTTGTGCCAGCCTCACAATCATTGCTGTACATGATCCCATTGTTGCAGCCAATGTGTCTATCCATCTCGTTGAGGGCATTCACCTTCTTCATCGACCCTCCACTTTACCAAGCATGATATCCTTCTCCGGAGAATGATTCCTTTTGACGTGACCAAAGGAGGTAAGATGAAGTCTGGCCATCCTCACTTCCAAGGAGCATTGTGGCTGCACTTCTTCCATGACAGATTTGTTAGTTCTTTTAGCAGACCATGGTACTCTTACCATTCTTCTCCAACACCACAACTCAAATGCATCAACTCTTCTTTGCCTAATGCCTAATTTCCTAATGCCATGTTCTTCTTCATATAATCCAGTTTCTTGGATTATTTATTCCTTATTCATTGCCCTGCTCTCACATGCATATGAGGCGATTGAATAATACCATGGCTTGTGTCAGACATACACGTTAGTCCTCAAGGAGGTATCTTTGCTTTTCAGCACTTGAAAGAGGTCTTTTGCAGCTGATTTGCCCAATGAAATATGTTGTCTGACATCTTGACTGCTGCTTCCATTGGTGTTGATTGTAAAACCAAGTAATATTAAGTCTTTGACAATTTTAATCTTTTCTACATTTATCATGATGCTGCTTATAGGTCCAGTTGTGAAGATTTCTGTTTTCTTTATATTGAGGTGTAGTCCATACTGCAGACTGTAGACACTTACTAATCTTTGTCAGTAAGGGCTTCAAGTCATCCTCACTTTCAGCAACCAAAGTTCCAAAGTTGTGTCATCTGTGTATGGCAGGCTGTTGAAGAGTCTTACTCTAATCCTAATGCCATGTTCTTCTTCATATAATCCAGATTCTTGGATTATTTGTTCAGCATAGAAGTGGAATAGTGTAATGAAAGGATACAAGCTTGATGCACTCCCTTCTTTATTTTGAACTGTGCAGTATCCCCTTGTTCTGTTCAAACAACAGCCTCCTGATCTATGCACAGGTTCCTCATGAGTACAAACAAGTGTTCTGGAATTCCCATTCTTCTCAACATTACCCATAATTTGTTATGATCCACACATTTTATTGGAATACTTTTGCATAATCAATAAAACATAAGTAAATATCTTCCTGGTATTCTTTGCTTTGAGCCAAGATCCATTTGACATCAGCAATGATTTCTCTTGTTCCACATTCTCCTCTGAATCCAGCCTGCATTTCTGGAAGCCCCCTGTCAATACATTGCTGTAATCATTTTTGAATTATCTCCAGTAAGGTTTTACTTGCATGTGATATTAATATTGTTCAATAATTTCCACATTCTGTGGGATCACCTTTCTTTGGATGGAGTAAAAATAATGGATCTCTTCCAGTCAGTTGATCAGGTAGCTGTCTTCCAAATCTCTTGGTATAACTGAGTGAGTGCCTCCAGTGGGACACAAATTTGTTGAAACATCTCAATGGGTATTTTGTCAATTTCTGGAGCCTTTTTCTTCACCAATTCCTTCAGTGCAGCTTTGAACTTCTCCTTTAATACCATTGGTTCTTGATCATATGCCACCTCCTGAAATGGATGAACATTGATCAGTTCTTTTTGGTACAGTGACTCTGTGTATTCCTTCCATTTTCTTTTGATACTTCCTGCATCATACATTATTTTGTCCACAGAATCTTTCAATATTGCAACTCAAGCCTTAAATTTTTTCTTCAGTTCTTTCAGCTTGAGAAATACCAAGTGTGTTCTTCCCTTTTGGTTTTCTAACTCCAGATCTTTGCACATTTCATTACAGTAATTCGCTTTGTCTGCTCGAGCTGCTCTTTGAAATTGTGTTGAGCTCTTTCATCTTCTTGCTTCTTCCATTGGCTTTAGGTGCTCTCCATTCAAGGGCAAGTTTCCATCTCTTCTGACATCAATTTTGGTCTTTTATTCATTTCTTGCCTTTTTAATGACCTCTTGCTTTCTTCAAGGATGATGTTCTTGATGCCATCCCACAATTCCTCTGGTGTTTGGTCGTTAGTGTTCAATCTATCAAATCTATTCTTTAAATGGTCGGAAGGAAGGTTGGGCAATCCTACTTCCGTAGTGATACTGCCTCGGAAACCCAAGGAGGGTTCGCTATGAGAGTCGGGGCCAACTCGACAGCAAACAACAACAACAACAACAACAAAATCAGGAGGGATAATTTCAAGGTTATATTTTGGCTTTTGTGGACTTCTTTTAATTGCCTTCAAGTTCATCTTGAACGTGCATATGGACAGTTGATGGTCAGATCCACAATCAGCTCCTGGCCTTCTTTTGGTCAAAGATATTGAACTTCTCCATCACCTCTTGCCACAAATGTAGTCAAACTGATTCCTGTCTATTCCATCTGGTGAAGTCCATGTGTATAGTCATCACTTATGTTGTTGAAAAAAGGCATTTGAATGAATAAGTTGTTGGTCTTACAAAATTCTATCGTGATCTCCAGTGTTATTTCTATTGCCAAGGCCATATTTTCCAACTACTAGTAACTCTTCCTTGTTTCCAACTTTTGCATTCCAGTCACCAGTGATTATTAACACATCTTGATTACATGTTTAATCAATTTCAGACTGAAGAAGTTGGTAGAAATCTTCAATTTTCTCATCTTTGGCTTTGGTGTTTGGTGAGTAAATTTGAATAATAGTCATATTAACTGCTCTTCCTTGTAGTCATATCGATATTATCCTATCACTGATAGCATTGTACTTCAGGACAGATCTTGAAACACTCTTTCTGATGATGAATTCAACACCATTCTTCAATTTGTCATTCCCACCATAGTAGATTATATGGTTTTCTGGTTCAAAACAGCCCCAGTCCATTTCAGCACTAATGCCTAGGATATTGATCTTTATGTATTCCATTTCATTTTTGACAACTTCCAATTTTCCTAGATTCATACTTCATATATTCTATGTTCCAATTATTAATGTACGTTTACATCTCGTTCCTCTCATTTTGAGTCATGCCATATTAGCTAATGCAGGTCCTGAAAGCTTTACTCTATCCATATCATTAGGGTTGTCTCTACTCTGAGGAGTCAGCTCTTCCCCAGTCAAATTCTGAGTCTTCCAACCTGAGGGGTTCATCTCCTGGCATTATATCAGACAATGTTTGGGGGCTATTCATAAAGTTTTCTAGTAATATATCAGACAGTGCTTCACTGCTATTCATAAGATTTTCACTGGGCCTGTTGTTTTAGAAGTGGATGGCATCTTCCTTCTTCCAAGTCTGTCTTAGCCCTCAAGCTCTGCTGAAACCTATCCACCATGGGTAACCCTGCTGACATTTTTCAACATGGTGACATAGCCTCCAGACTCTCAGCAACACATAAGCCACTACAGAATGACAAACTGACAGATAAGTTTGTCTCCCTTAGTTCTAAGTTCCTAAATCCTCTGAACCTGCCTACCTCGGGCGATGGCCTTAAAACAGAGAGGCCCACAAGTGAAAAAGCAGCCCTGGAGCCCTGGCTTGCTTACTTCAGGCCCTGACTTAATAAAGATCTGCCCCAAGTAAAAACCAGCCCCCAAACTCTGGCCTGCCTATCTCCAGCCCCGGTCTTAAAATATAGCCATCCCCAAGTGAAAAGCAGTGCCGAAGCACCCAGGCTCACCTATCTCATGTCCTGGCCTTGATACAGAGCCGCCCCCTTGTGAAAAGCAGCACCTAGCCCCTGGCCTGCCTACTCCAGGCCCTCGCCTTAATTAAGAGCCACCCCCAAGCTAAAAGCAGCCCCTGAGTCTTGGCCCACCTATCTGGGGACCCAGCCTGAATATAGAACGACACCCAAGTGAAAAGCAGATTCCAAAACCCGGGCCCACCTACCTCAGGCCCCAGCCTTAATAAAGATCCACCCCCCAGCATAAAGCAGCCCTCAGCCCTGGGCCCAACTATATCAGGCCCTGGCCTTAATATAGACCCACCCCCAAGTGAAAAGCAGCCTCCAAGTCCCAGACTCACCTACCTCAGGTCCTAGCCTTAATATAGAGCCATACCCAAGTGAACAACAGCCCCCAGCACCAGGCTTAACTACCTCAGCCCTGGCCTTAAAATAGAGCCACCCCTTAGAGAAAAGCAGCCTCCAAGCCCCATGATCTATAGTAATGATTTTTTTTTTCTTTTTTTAAGAAATAGTTTATGCTTTTAACTTCTATTGCATTGCACACACTGTATATCAAAGAATACACACTAATCAGCATTTTTCAATTGGTCTTCAGTGCATAATCTTAATTTACTCCCCTGCTTGTTCTTTCTTTGATATTTCTGCTATGTAGATTCTCAAAACAGTTCTTAAAGTATTTCTTAATCTTGCTTTAACCTAGCCACAGGTTTGTTACAACTATAACATATACATCTACATTGTAATGCCATTTTCTGTTGTTGTTAATTGCCTATGAGTTAACTCTAACTAATGGCAACCCTATATGTGGAGAATATCACTAGTTAGTAGAATGTTCAAGGTCGTTACCTTATAGAAGCAAATCACCAGGTTCTAAGCTGCCTGAGTGGGTTTGAACTGACAACCTTTAGGTTAATAGTCAAGTAGTTGATCATTTGTGTCACCCAAGGATCAGACCCTATCTTCAAGTAAGAATTAAACTCATCTTCCACTTTAGTATGCTTACATTTATTAATTATTAATACATTTATTATCCCAGGCAAACAATGTGCCTTATATTGGAGTTTCTTGTGTATGGTTCCATAAAGAAATGGCCAGAAAGAAAGAGGAAGGTAGAAACTATTTGACATAAAGCAAATGCAGGATTCTGGGAGAAAAGTATTTGATATAAATAATGCCTACCATTACTGAGAAGATCAAGTATGATCAGTAGAATCAGAAACATTAAGTGACCATTCAAATGAAACTTAAGAATAGCCAAAATTATGCAGTGGTGACAGGAGTTATATGAGTGCTTGTATGGGAACTCTGGTAGCATAGTGGCTAATGCACTTGACTGCTAACCAGAAGGCTGGCAGTTCAAATCCACCAGCCACTCCTCGGAAGGAAGATGGGGCAATCTACCTCCGTAGTGATACTGCCTCGGAAACCCAAGGAGGGGTCGCTATGAGTCGGGTCCAACTTGACGGCAAACAACAACAACATTGGACATGATTATGCCTCTTAGTCAAAATAGTTGTTACATTACTGCATTCAGTGCCTTTGTTATATATATGCTATGCATCAATAAAAAAAATAAAATAAAATAAAAAATACTTAAATCAAAGAAAACATCTGACAGAGGAAAAATGTTAAGTGACTTCCCCACATCATCTGGTTAGTAAGTCAGGTGCAGGATTCAATTCCAGGTCTGTTTGACTCCAACGCATTTATAGGCAGTCCCCAGCTATTAACAATATCTGTTCCTAATTGTGTGTTTAACTCAAATTTGTTGGTGAGTCAGAACAGGTGCATGTGATACTTATTTAACCTTACTTTAGTGCAAGAAAAGGCTCGAAGCCTTTTCCATAATTTAAAAGCTGCACCTGCAGCAAGTAAAGGTGATTGTGATGAAGATGTTGTTGCAAGTAGGGGTTGGTTCAATTATTTCAAAGTGAGGGCAAATTGACATAACATTAAAGAGCAAGTAGGAGTTGTCCAGTAAGTCTGATGTTTGTCACCTGGGTTCTGCCTGTACTATTAACCATTAGTATTCTTCCCTAAGACCCAGTCCCTTCTCATTGCTTTCCACTGGTGTGTCAAAATGGGATTATTTCCTTTAACCCCTTCCAATTTCATATCAAAATTGTCTATTCTATCAACCTGTGCATTGCATACATTTTCTTACAGTTTTGGCTAACAACATTTTTATCAAGTTTCAACATTATAATAATAAAAGATACTCTTGCAGTTTAATATAATTTTGAACTTGAAATGAGATAGAAAATTGAATATCACACATAAAAGGAAATATTTAAAGAAAAAGACTATCTTACATGAACATATAAGTTTCTTTATCTTTATAAATTTTCTTTAGTGTTTTATTTACAATAAGCAGTCCTTTACTTCTTTCCTTGTTTAGTTTAATAGATTATCTTCATTTGAAATATTATACATATGAGTAATGTTATTTTACCTTTATAGAATTATTATGTGTTTGGCAGGACAGATATTTTGACCTCTATTTAACATATTAATTAATTGAATTTTCAAATAATAAATCATGGTTTTCTAGAGCAGCATCAGGTGTCTCAAATAGATATTTATAAACCTAAAGCATTTGAAGTGACCAGCCAATGTCCATGAATCTGGTTGATAGATTTTTTTTTTTCTCATTGTAACTAAACACATTTGTATTTTGTTGTGCACATCATTCCCCTGTGAGCTTTGTTAGCCTAAAGAAACTGATGTCTGAATGGTCCATACCAAACAGTTTTTGGCGTGAAAACTGAAAGCCATACCTTGAAAAAAGTTATCAATTTAGAGTGAAGTCATGTTTTATATGAATCTGAAAACACAAATTTCAAAAAATATAACATAAATTAATAGATTTTCAGCCTATGTAGAATTCTTGAAATACTGCAATTCCCTCAAATAAAAAAAAAAGTTGTTAAGATTTAAATAATTTCATAGCTCGTGGATCGAGTACATTAAAAAAAATAGTGTACTCTCTTGACACTCTATGGAATGTTTTTATCAAACTAATGGGTATATTGGTCATCTTTTATCAGTCTTGACTTATGCATTTAAAACAATACCAGTTCCTGAGGAATGTAGATTTTATGTAAAATGTGACCATCTTATATACTACACTAGCATGAAGTTACAAAGGCATTCTGCAGACCCTCTAGTGTGATCTAATGTCACTTCAAGTGGTAAGCACATCCCTAAGCAATTACATCCCTAAGCAAAATTATGGAAACTATGTTAAATGTATATAGACTAGTGTTTGCATTTCTAATTAGTGGTAGAAAGTGGATTCCATGGATAGTAAAGGATGACTATTTTATTATGCACTGTCCTTCAAATATTATTTTAATAGGTTTTTTTTTTATTTACCATAGTTCATTTAATGATACAGATATATCTACATATTTTATATATATTATATTCATGACATTCTACAATACTCTTACTGATTTCTTGCTTGGCTTTACTAAGTTGAATTTTTATTTCACTCTGTGTAAAACATTGTAAAGAGGAAAAATATGCCCAAATATTAAACATTCCTTAAGTATTTGTTTAATGAATACATATGACTAAATTTTCTTATAAAAACCAGTATAGAAATTTCAGTATAGAAATTTGATACCACTCCCTTTAATTTTCAAAATACTGCATGCTACAAAAAACATATGCACAATTTAGACTCATAGCCATTTTTAGAAACTGTAATTTTTGATTCAAATGAAATCTGCAATCTTGCAAAAATTAGACTCTGTATAACAGTGTGTTTCCATAGAAATTGTCAGTGCTTTTCTTCTTAGACAAGAGACTGGTGATAGTATCTGTTAATATTCTATGAGTAAAGAAAAAAAAATAGGAAGCTCAGAGGGTCGATACATGCAGCTAGGAATTTTATAGTTGAGAACACATTATGTGGAAGTGACAACAAGTTAGATTCTTATTCTAGATTGCCATCTGACTAACTTACTAACTATGTGCTGATGCCACTCATCAGCAGTTTTCCATTGGAAAAATCATATGGTTCTTCTGAGTATTAATTTCTTCTTCTGGACTAGATGAACTTAAAGACCACTTCAAATACAGAATTTTATTTTCTCTTTACAATTTAAAATTTAAGCAGGTGTGGAAACAGAGCTGGCTATTATCATTTTTTTTTTTTTTTTGCCTGACTAAAAAAATAAAAAAAAGGAAAAAGATCTTTATCAACAAAATTTTATGGATATTTTTCTGTACATTGTTTCTTATACAACTCTATAAATTTGTATATACAGTATGTCCCTAGGTTGAGAAATTCAGACTTTTGGAAAACTTAATGTTTTCCAAACAAACTTTAATGTTATGTAAATTTACCCTTTATTCTGGTTACCTATAAGGTTATGCAAATAAGTAAGTTTAAAACACCATTTAAAAAGGTAAGACTTCCATAGACAAATGGACAAAGAACTTGGAAAAAGAAGACACTCGGTAATGGAGTAAGCTTCAAAGAAATACGTGTTAAACCAGTTTACTATCTTTTTTTCAGATATATCAAAAATAAAGAGTTTAGGGATTGGAGTGTGGTATAAGCATAATAGGAGCTCTGGTAGCATAGTGGCTAAAGCACTTGACTGCTAACCAGAAGGTTG
>NW_006921642.1:10200115-10201588 GCF_000298275.1 Orycteropus afer afer
AAACAGTAGTTTATTCCCTTACAGTTTGGAGGCTTTAAGTCCATGTTCAAAGTGTCAGGTTCTAGGGGCTGGTTGAAAGCCCCTCAATCTTGGGGTTCAGCTCTGCCTCCTGCTCCCGGCCCACTGGAGCTAGAAGTTTTTCTTCACTCAGACAGCTGCTATCTGCTGAGACTGACAAGCCCAAAATTGACAAAGAAATTGGCACAGTCCTGATGTTACCAAACCATATGGCAGGCCATTAATTCAAGTCCATTGTAAGTCCCTAGGTTGGCAGAGCATAGCAGGCTGCAGAACAACATGGCTACATGCAGGGTCCAAGGGCACCATAAACTAGAGACTATCCCCAAGGATTTTCCTTATATATAGGAAGAAGACCACATCCCAAAGGCAGCTACTCAGCTGCTTGTGGTAGATCCCACCATGAAGTTGATGCCAGTCTCATCATGGGGAATAACTACCACCAGCTGCTCAGGCACTCAACGAGGCCCAGCCAAGCTGACATACAAATTTAACTACAACAGCTTTACTTTGAAAAAATTGAACTAATCCCTACTCACAAATTCTTTATCACAATCATCTTCATTTGCATCATTTGCAGCTTTTAAATGATTGAAATGTCTTCAAGCCTTTTCTTTCACAAAAGTAAGGCTGAATAAGAACTGTATGTACCTGTTTGACTTATCCACAAATTCTACGTAAAGATACAATTAGGAATAGTTCTCATTCATAAGCCAGGGACTCCCTGTACTGATGATTCACAAGTGATTCAAGAGAGTATATCTATGGCATATCTTAGTTTATTATTTTTTTTAATTTGAACAATTTTTTAAGGAACTAGATGGCATAATGCCTAAGGCATTTGACTGCTAATCAGAAGGCTGGTGGTTCAAACCCACAACCCACTCCTCTGAAGGAAGATTGGGCAATCTACTTCCATAGAGATACCACCTCAGAAACCCAAGGAGGGGTTGCTATGAGTCACATTCAACTTGACAGCAGTCAATTGTGGTTTCTACCTGGCCAATTATGATGGTCTTCTCCAGGAACTGTTCCCTCTTTGTAACATCTCCAAAGCACTTGAGACAAAGTCTCACCAACCCTGCTTCTAAAGGTTGTTCTGACTGTCCTTCAAAGAAAGATTTGTTTGTTCATTCTTCTGCTAGTCCATGATATATTCAATATTCTTCACCAACACTGTAATTCAAAGGCATCAATTCTTTTTTGGTCTTCCGTAATCTTTGTCACATGCAGCTTTTGGATGCATGTGAAATGATTGAAAATACCACAGCTTGGGTCAGATGCACCTTAGTCCTTGCTTGAACAATTTCTCTTAGAAAGATCAGCACGAGGCTGGTCCCCATGAGGAGGAGGTCAAAGATGTCCCAAATGTCCAAACTACCATGCCACTCCATCATCTCAGACATTAACCCCTCCTCCTCCTCCCAGTAATTTCCCCAGTCTTAGGGTTCTGAA
>NW_006921642.1:10202151-10238070 GCF_000298275.1 Orycteropus afer afer
ATTCAATATTATTGTTGTTGTTGTTATGTGCCTTCAAGTCAGACCCGACTCATAGTGATCTCTCCTTGGGTTTCCAAGGCAGTAACACTATAGTAGTTGATTGCAGAACCTTCCTTCTGAGGAGTGGCTGATGGCTTTGAATCTCCAGCCTTCTGGTAATCAGTCAAGTGCCTTAGGCACTATGCTACCAGAGCTCCACATTGCAAATATGTCATTTGATTTTTTAACTACTGACTGCTTCCATGGGTGTTGACTGTGAATCCAAGTGAAATTACATCCTTGAAAACATCAATATTTTCTCTGTTTATCATGATGTTGCTTATTGGTCCAGTCATGAGAATTATTGTTTTCTTTCTGTTAAGGAATAATCAATATTGAAGGTTGTGATCACTGATCTTCATAAGTAAATCTTTAAGTCCTCTTTACCTTCAGCAAGGAAGGTTGTGTCATCTGTGTATCACAGGCAGTCAATGAGTCTTCTTCCAATTCTGATGCTGAGTTCTTCAAATAGTCCAGCTTCCCTGATTATTTGCTCAGAATGCACATTGAGTAAGTATGATGAAAGGATATGGCCCTGACAAACACTTTCCTGATTTTAAACCATGCAGCATCCCTTTGTTCATTTGAATGAGTGCCTCTTGGTCTATGGACAGGTTCTGCATGAATAAAACTAAGTTTTCTGGAATTCCTATTCTTTAAAATGTTATCCATAATTTGTTATGATCTACACAATCAAATCCCTTTATATAGGCAATAAAAAAAGGTAAACAGCTTTCTGGTATTTTCTGCTTTCAGCCAATATCCATTCGACATCAGCAATAATATACTTTTTTCCACATCTCTTTCCAATCCAGCTGAATAATTGGCAGTCCCTGTTGATGTACTGTTGTATTCATTTTTTAATTATTTTCAGCAAAACACCTGCATGTGATATTAGCTACATTGTTTTATATAACACACCAATATTCAATAAGTGATAATTCCTTAAATATTATTTGAAAAAGGGAATCTGAGCTTTCCATGTTACATTGAATTTGGTTTGTCTTTCTTGCATTTTGAATGGATCTTTTACTCATGAATGATTTTGTGACATTACGTACTGTCATTTGGAAAATGTTTCCTAACTAAATTTTTAAATTTTTTTAAGTTTTGACACATTTCATACAAATCATATTTGTTTATATTATCACTGATCTCCAAAAAAAAAAAAAAAAAAATTCTTAAAAAAAGTTCTTAAGTATTGGGAAACTATCAAGCAAGTGGGAGTAGACATAAGTTTTCCAAATTTGTTATTTTCATTTGAAAGAGTGCATTTTATGATCAGATTTTTTTTTTAAAGTAAAAGACTCACTTTATTTCTGATAAATAACATTTTTAAGAAAATGTCTGCCAACACCTGAATAACCATCATTTGTCATTTTTTTAAACTAAAAAAAAAAAAAAGTTCCAACAAAAAGGTGGCCAGTAAACTTTGGAATTCAAACAAATGCATAAGTGGGCTTACTGGAGTCAACAATCTCACTTTGGCAGGCTTCAGAAATACTGCATTTCCTCACAAAAGATAGGAAAAATATGTGTACTCAAGGGCTGAAAATAACATAAGTAGCATTTTTCACTATGAATATTCTTAAATAAATGAAGTACTTTATCATGGGTTTATCTTTATCTATTTACTTACTTTTCTGCATATACAGTGAATGCATAGTGGTGTGGTAGTTAAGTTGTGTCAACTTGCTTTGATCTGGTTTTGAGTTGCTGAGCAGCTGGATGTAGTTATTCTCCATGATGAGACCAACAATCAACTCCATGGTGGAATCTGCCTTAGGGATGCCTCTTCTTCCAGTATATAAGGAGAATCTTTGAGAGAGGTCTCTGCAGCTTTTTGGTATGCTTGGACCCTACATATAGCTGAATCTTCATTCAGCAGACTCTTTGTAGTCTGTCAATCTTGTGACTGTCTCTGGGTTTGAACTAACGGCCTGCCATGTTGTTTGATAATCTTGGGACTGTGCCATTTTACTTATTGACTTTGGGTTTGTCAGCCTGCTAAAGAGACATGAGGCCACATCTTCAAACCTCCTCTAACCACACAAGAGGAAGACAGAATCAACATTAGTACCACAAGTCCTATCCCTGTGAGGCCAGACATGCCGCCTCCCTCCAGCCCCTCCACCAACCCTGACACCAACTCTTCCTCCTGCAGCACTCACCACCTTTCTGCAGGGTTTAATAATACACTGCAGTGGCCACACAGAATTCACAGATTAGGGGGTTTATTATGGAAGCACTAGGTTATAATTCAAGTTCAGGAAAAATGCTCAGTCTCTCTCAGCCCTCTGTCTCTCAGCCAACAGTCTCTCACAGTTTCTCTCCCAGCAGTGTTTGTCCCTCACTGTCTCTCTCAGCAATGTGTGCCTCTTGTGTCTCTTTCCCAGCAGTGCATGTCTCTCAGGAGCACATGTCTCCCAGAAGTGCATTTCTCTCAGGAGCGCATTTCTCTCAGGAGCGTGTTTCTCTCAGCAGCATGCCCTTCTTAGCTAGCAGTCAGAGAGAGTCTTTTGCATCTAGGAAGTCTCCTTTTGAGCCTGGCAGAGTGGTCAAACTAACCAATCATAGAATCAGAATTCTAAGCACCTAAGAGAGAGCAAACTTCCCAGAACATTGCTCTGTGCCACTCCCAACAGAAATACCCAGGTGGATAACATTTACAAGCAAGAGCTCCTCAGTTGCTCACAGCAAATTCCACCATGGAGTTTACAAAGACTTATGGCTATAAAAGCCTTCCCAGGTAATTTACTACACCACACAGCCTCAGCAGCAGCCAGCAGCTCACTGAGTTAAAAGAAACCTGCAGGTTTAGTGGGCCAGGAGCAAGTGGCAGAGTAGAAGCCCAATGTTGAGGGCTTTCACTCAGCCCCTAGAGCTGGCACTTTGAACTCTGACTTCTAACCTCCTAAACTGTAAGAGAATAAACTCCTGTTGTTAAAGCCATACATTTGTGGCATTTTTCTTTCTTTTTTTTTTTTTTGTTAGAATGGCACTAGAGCAGAAAGAAGACTGAGCAATCTACTTCTGTAAAGATTTACTGCCTCAGAAACTCAAAGGACATCACTGTGAGTCAGAATCCACTCAATGGCAATGAGTTTGGTTTTTTGGTTAGAGGTAACCAAAATAGCATTTGGTACCAAGAGAGTGGAGTGCTATTCTGATGATTATCTAAAATGTGGAAATAGGAGTGGATTGCATCCTTGACACTATATCCCTGAACTGAGACACATGCAGAGACACCCGAGCAGAGAGACAGCAGCAGCAGAGCCAAGCGAGCAGAATGAGATAGCTATAGTCTTACCAGCCCATGAAGTGAGAAAGTAGAATGCCTTTTGGACAGGTAGATTCCTGGCAGAGTGGATTACCTTCTGTCATTAATTGGTAGAAGCTGAGAGACCAAGAAATGGGAAGCAGAGCTGCCTCAGCTACAAAGAGTATGACCATGGCCTCTGGGGGTGGTACCACCACAGCTTCCTAGGTTTCAAAGACTCAAATAATCACCAACTTGGTTCTGGAGTGTGGGGCTGCCATTCCTGAGGGCCAGTGGGATGGATCTGTAGCCACTGCCCAAAAGTGACAGGGCAGGGCTGCCATGCCCAAGTGGCAGAGGAATGGAGCCTGCCAGGCCAGTGGGTAAAGTCACCACTTAGATGAATTAGGTGACTGGAGCCACCCAGTGGAGGATGCCAAGTTGACAAGAGGTGGAACTGTGACTGTCAAATTGTGTGTCAATTTGGCTGGATCTGGTTTTGAGTGGGTGGGCAGCTGGATGTAGTTATTCCTCATGAAGAGACTGGTAATCAGTTCCATGGTGGAGTCTATTGCAGCAGATGAATAGCTACCTTAGGGATGTAGTCTGCTTCCAGTCTATAAGAAGAAGCTTTGAGGAAAGTCTCAAGTTTTGGCATGCTTAAATCCTGCATGTAGCCAAATCATTGTTCAGAAGCCTGCCATGTTGTCTGCTGATCTTGGGACTATTAATGGACTTGAATTAGTGCCTTGCTGTGTGGTTTGATAGTATTAGGACTGTGTCATTTTCCTTGTAGACCTTGGGTTTGTCACCCTTAGCAGTCAGCAGCTGCCTGAGTGAAGGGATGCCTCCAGCTCCAGTGGGCCGGAAAAAAGAAGCAGAGCTGAAGCCCAAGGTCAAGGCGTTTTCACCCAGCCTCTAGAGCTGGCACTTTGAACTCAGACTTCTAGTGTCCTTAACAGTAAGAGCGTAAGTCCCTGTTTGTTACAGCTATCCCATTTGTGATATTTCCTGTCAGTGCACTAGAGAACCAAAACACTGATAAAGACTTCAACGATAACTAGTACAGTAACAATTTTCACCTTGATTCATGCCCTTATGAAAACAGTTTTACCTACTGTTAAATTTGCTCCTGTCAAGTAAATAGCAACACAATGCATTAATATTGGAATAACATAGTTTTGACCATGTAGGCCATCTAAAAGGATGTTAGGACACACAAGAGTCTATGGGCAGTACTTTGACAAATTTTGCTGCTAGATTTTGGTATTTAATATGAGTTGCCTTATCAGTTATCTTTTTCTTATTTTACATTACATAGCAGAGTCTTCTTCCTGGTTTCTGAGACTCTCTTGTTACCATGGTTATTTCTATTAAGACTTCCATTTGCACATGCTTGCATGTATTTTCTTTCTTGTAATTTCTCTAACACACCCTATTCCCATATGTGCATCATAACAGTATTCACACATTTTCTCCTGGGTGCCTTGTTACATTTGCTCTAGGGGGGCTAGAGATGCATGAGATCTTGCGATCCAGGGTGCTGACTGGCCTGCTTGTGTTCTCTAGCTTCAAGTCCATATCTATATTTGTATTTCCAATGACATCAATTACTCATCTTCCTTCATCATTTGCTCTAAATTTTGGAAGATTTGGAAATCTCTTAGTTAGTTTTCATAAGAAACTAAATGATGAGTGTTCTGTTTACCTAGTGCCACTCTGACAAGAATATACCACAAATGTGATCGGCCTTAACAAACAGGAATTTATTCTCTTACAGTTTGGAGGCTTTAAGTCCAAGTTCAAAGTGCCAGGCTCTAGGGGCTGGGTGAAAGCCCCTCAACCACGGGGTCCAGCTCTGCCTCCTGCTCCCAGCCCACTGGATATAGAGACATTTCTTCACTCAGACAGCTGCTGGCTGTTGAGGCCAACAAGCCCAAGGTTGACAAGCAAAAAGACACAGTCCCGATGTTACCAAACCTCATAACTGGTCATTAATTCAAGTCCGTTTTAAGTCCTAAGGTCAGCCAAGCATGGCAGACTGCTGAACAATAACACAGCTACATGCAGGTACCAAGTGTGCCACAAGCTACAGACCATTCCCCAAGGCTTCTGCTTACATACAGGAAGCAGACCACATTCCTGAAGGCAGCTACTCAGCTGCTCACAGTAGATTCAGCCATGGAGTTGATTACCAGTCTCATCATGGGGAATACTACATTCAGTTGCCCAGGCACTCAACCAGGCCCAGGCCAGATGACACACAAACTGAACTACACAATGAGTGTGATAATTTATTTGCTTAAGAGAAAATATAGCCATTTAAATATGAAAAAGTGGGCTTCTTGACAAAGTGCCATTAAAAAACCCAACATATTATAATAGATATCAAGTTTATAATAGCGATTTGGTTTATAATAGTTATTATTTTCCCATTTCACAGTCCAGGGAATGACCTAACCTCAAAACAAACAAACAAACAAACAAACAAAACTCACTGCCACTGAGTCATTTCTGACTAATAGTGACCCTCATTGAGTTTCTGAGGCTGTAAATATTTACAGAAGTAGATTACCCCTTCTTCCTTCTGTGGAGTGGCTGGTGTGTTTGAACCACTAAACTTCTGCTTAAAAATCAAGTGCCTTATCCACTAATTTTAAAAGACATTATGCTTGAAAATGAAGGACTACAATTGCATTGAGGATACAGATTACAAACGCACTGCCAATGAGTCAGATCTGACCCATAGTGACCCCTCCTTGGGTTTCCAACGCCGTTTCTCTATGGAAATAGATTGCCCAAACTTCCTTCTGGGGAGTGGCTGGTGGGTTTGAACTGCCAGCCTTCCAGTTAACAGTCAAATGCCTCAGACACTACACCACCAGAGCTATGTAGTTGATAATTAATTGTCAGTTGGAGTATTCAGCTTTGGTGACAGTTAATGCAATAATAATAATAAAAAAAGAACAAATATATCTAATCTATTAATCAACTTTTCCATGAATTGGAATGCCACACTATTAATTACAATCAATTACTATTAATGTTACACTACTTAATTCATGACTCTCATAACATGTCTCTCATAAGGCATTGTTTCTAACCTACTATTCCTCACTGGCCTTATAGGTCTAGAAACTTTCTGACATTACATACTGGATTTTGTGAGCAATGACTTGGCTATCTATTATCTTGTGGGAAAGCTATCATAATATCTTCCAGGAGGTGATTATCCAAAAGATACTAAGAACATCTTCCAAATCTTCTAAGATATTAATCTTCCAAATAGTATTTATGATCTGTATTGGTTATTGCATCATAATAAAATATAATTTTTCTTCTCCATTTCTATAAGTATATGAGTAATAATTTTAGTCTATAAAATAGAATAGCAATAAAATATTTGCAATTATATTAACATTCCAATACCCACCATAGACAGAAGCATCAATTATGACTTATTTATCTTCTCTTACCTCTTCTTTTCATTTCTCTTCCTCTTTTTCTTTCCTTCTCATTCCTCCAGGGCTTCTAACCAGGTTCAATCTTATTTAACACCCTGCTTAGAATTTGCATTTACACCCAGAGATCTAGTTAAAATGTAGATCCTGATTCAGTGTATCTGGGGTAGCAATTCAAATTTGGAGCAGGAAGTTGAAGTGGAATGAACCAATTTGAAGCCCTGCTTTCTTCTGTTACTACTACTAATCTCCTTGTTATCACTCTACTCTTAAGCCTGCTACTCCTATTGTTTCCCATTTAAAGTTGGCTTCTCCTCGGAAGGCAATCTACTTCCGTAGTGATACTGCCTCGTAAACCCAAGGAGGGTTCGCTATGAGTTGGGTCTGACTCGAAGGCACATAACAACAACAACATTTATAGAGGAGCTTAGATGGTACAGTGCTTAAGGCCTTCCATTTCTAACCAAAAGTTGGTGGTTTGAACCTACCAGCACTCCATGGGAGAAAGATAAGGCTTTCTGCTTCCCTAAAGATTTATGGTTTTGGAACCCTGCAGAACAGTTCTGTTTTTTCCTATACGGTCTCTATTAGTCATCATTGACTCCATGGCAGTGGGCTTGTTTTGCTTTATTTACAGAAGGGAACGTTAAACTAACTTTTAAATTTCCAAATTTAATGAATTTCACATTGATTTAGATTCAATGAATAATTTGTGATAAACCCATATCACTGTTGATTTTGTGCTTTTGTTCTTTCACTTACAAACTTACATTGCTTGGCACATAGTAGGTCCTCAATAGATATTTATTGATTAATGAACTCTTTTGAAGTTCACAAATTTAACTTAAATTTCTAATATATAATCTGTGGGTCAAATTGGTCCCTACAGATTATTTTTCAGAGCTAGTCTTCATTTATGATACTCTACTTTACATTGAGTCAGATCTGATTCATACTGACCCCTTCTTGGGTTTCAGAGGTGGTATCACTACAGAAGTAGATTGCCCAACCTTCCCTCTGAGGAGTGGCTGGTGGGTTTGAACCACCAACCTTCTGGTTAGCAGTCAAATGCCTTAGGCACTATGCTACCAGAGCTCCCACTTTATAAACTTATGTTGTTGTTTGTTGTTGTTATGTGCCATCAAGTTGGACCCAACTCATAGTGACCCCTCCTTGAGTTGCCGAAGCAGTATCACTACGGAAGTAGATTACCCCATCTTCCTTCCGAGGAGTGGCTGGTGGGGTTGAACTGCCAGCCTTCTGGTTATAGCTGGTAAAATTTTTTCTTCTAATTTTAAAATTACAATTAGAACTATTTTTTTTTTTTAGGATTTAAGAGTAAAATAAAAATTAAATACATTAATTTAATATTTTAAACACATGCTTTCACACTCAAAGGAATCCTGAAATACCACAGAAATTAGGGGAAAAAAAAAAAGAGCTGTTATTGCCTTAAAATATATTCCTTTGTTGAGTTCATACTGCTAACCCTTCAGGGTATTGACAGCCTATTATTTTTCTTATGTGTCATCTTCATCCAGGAAATTGAAAGAACAAATAATTATATCCTTTTGCAAATGAATGTCACAGAATGGATTTTGTTCAACAAAAATTTTAAGTCTATTCATAGGACTGTTGAATGACTTATGAATTTACTACAGAATGTGTGTATATGTGTGTGTGTATGTATGTGAATGTATACACACTTTGCCTTCATATCAAGTGTTGTATTTGTATCTGACTGGATACTATGCTGACTATAAATTAAACAAGTCTGTGGGTCATTTTTGGAGCATGTGTGCTTTCATGTCTCTCTTATAGCTTGTATGTTTTTTGTATGGGTATGGTAATTATTGCTCTTAAAATTTGTAGGAATGTTTCTGGGAAAGGGTAGAGGAATACTCAATTAATATGAAGATCATAAAAATAAAGCTATTAAGAAAAGCATAATATTTTCTGGAAAAATCCCTTTATCTGCCCCCTATATCAAAGTACTTTGTCAGAAATCCTTTTATAAACAAGTACAGACATACTACAGATATATGTATAATTGTGGTGCAAAATGCATATAACTGCACTGAGTATTAAGAGAAGCCTGGAGGTCCAAAAACTCCTTTAGGTGAAATTCCTAGTGTTTTCAGATCAAATATTAATTATTAACATTGTATTCTTATAGAAGACAACACAATAAAATGGTGGTGCTAGAGGGGAGGGGTGAGGAGTGGACAGTATTAGAATTAGAGTAAAACAAGACCTTCTAGATATTAGAGGAAGTTTATCTTGATATGTTTCTTCAATCTTTTATTCCCTTGTTCTGTCTCATTTTTTCAAGCCCAAATGACTGATTGTATTTGTATAAATAGCACCAAAACATTCAAGCCTTAGGAGAAAAAGCTTAATATCTCCTATATTTTTGTAATAAATGGAATCTACTTCTAAAATTAGTACCATCGTCTAGGAGATCCATGCCACAAAATGTGGAGCTCATGGGGATAATGAATGAGCAGATGCACCCTCAGTATTTGTCCTTTAATACTGCTCAAGATGTAAAATGAAGATTTTAATCAGTTGTAAAGTCATTATATTAATGCATACATTTAATGGTGTAGTTATTATTTATTTTCTTTACCCTGGGGAGATTTTATTGCTCTTGACATTCTTTGATATAGCTGTTTTCCCATGGCCAAACTACAGCAAATTTCATAACATAGTTTTTTTTTTAACTGTTTCATGATTTTTGCAAGTCACTAGAATGCTAATATGTTACATACTATATTATTATATTTAGATTAATAATACTTTAGATCTATTTCAATCATGAGCCATAGTTATTATGTTCAATTAGAGAACTATTCCCACTGTGAGAATATGTTACTATTTAAGTGCTAATGCAATTTTGCAGTCATTAGGAGCTCTGGTGGCATAGTGCCTAAGGCATTTGACTGCTAAACAGAAGGCTGGTGGTTCAAACCCACCAGCCACTCCTCAGAAGGAAGATTGGACAATCTATTTCCATAGTGATACTGCCTTGGAAATCCAAGGGAGGGGTCGCTATGAGTTAGATCCCACTCGACAGCAGTGAGTTTGTATTTTTTTGGTTGATGGTATCATATGCATTATGTTCATTCCATAACAGTGCATTTTGGGTTGCCTCCCTGATACTGAAAACCCCTTGAGGGCAGGGTCTAGGTTTTCATCATCATTGAATATATTGTAGCTTCATTTATTTTTATACCTATATTGTAGTAGCCAATGAAAAACTGTTTCTTGAACGAACACATAACATATGATAATTAGAAGTTTCTGGCATCAAATATGAATTATTATATTTTTAATGAAAAAAATGCACTCCAGCATTCTACTATTCTCAAACATGACCTTATGCAAAGCAACAAGTAAGTTTTCCTAAAATGAAGCAAGAAAGTACTGTGTTTCAAATATTCAACATTCAACAGCTACTTCTGTATGTTTTTAGCATATGTATATATGAATAATTTTAGAAACATTATTATAATAAAATGTTGATCATATTTAACCTAACATATAATACTTAAAATTTAAATCAAATGTGTATACAAAATATTAATAATGCATCTGTTATTTTAAGAAGTAGTACAAGCAAATGATATTTACTGACTCTTCCCTTGTGTCAAGATCAGGATTAATTTAACAATTGGAACTTTCTAAGATATGTACTATTGAACAAATCATTCCTGTATGAGAAAACTGGTACACAGGGAGAGAATGTAAACAACTTGAGACCACATAGTACTAACTTGAAGTAAGTGAATATTTCACCACAGACAATATTAATTTAGAATAATTTTACTTTTTCATAAATAAGAGCAACACACACAATATGAGTGCAAGCAATATTTACTTATAAAAATCATAAATTAAGACACTTCCTTCCCCCTAGTTTCTTCTCCCAAGACAACCAATATTCAGTTTTTAAATTTTCTTCCAAGTGAAAAATATAGAACAATATATTGTGTATACATTGTTGTTGTTGTTGTTGTTATATGCCGTCGAGTCGGCCCCGACTCATAGCGACCCCTCCTTGGGTTTCCGAGGCAGTACACTACAGAAGTAGGATTGCCCAACCTTCCTTCCGAGGAGTGGCTCGTGGGTTTGAACCACCAGCCTTCTGGTTAGCAGTCAAGTGCCTTAGGCACTATGCTACCAGAGCTCCATTAGGTAGATATAAAAATAAATACCCTTCCTATATAAAATAACACATACTATACATTCTTTTAAGGAGCTCTGGTAGCATAGTGTCTAAAGCACTTGACTGCTAACCAGAAGGCTGGCGGTTCAAACCCACCAGCCACTCCTCGGAAGGAAGGTTGGGCAATCCTACTTCCGTAGTGATACTGCCTCGGAAACCCAAGGAGGGGTCGCTATGAGTCGGGCCGACTCGACGGCACATAACAACAACAACATACATTCTTTTAACACTGTCTCAATGCCTAAATCTACTAAATTTTTTCTCTGTGCTCCTGCAGAACCTGTACATAGACCAAGAGGCAGTCAATCAAACAGAACAAGGGTATACTGAATGGTTTAATATCAGGAAAGTTGTGCATCGATGTTGTATCTTTTTGCCATACATATTCAATTTGTATGCTGAGAAAATAATCCAAGAAGCTAAACTGTATGAAGAAGAGTATGGCATCACAATGAGAGGAAAACTCTTTAACAACTTGCAATATGGAGATGACACAACCTTGCTTGCTGAAAGTGAAGACAACTTGAAGCACTTACTAATCAAGATTAAAGACTGCCGTCTTCAGTATAGATTACACATCAAAATAAAGGAAAAAAAAAATCCTTACACTTGGATTAATAAGCAATATCACAACAAATGGAGAAAAGATTAAGTTGTAAAAGATTTCATTTTACTTGGATCCATGCTCATGGAAGCCACAATAAAGAAATTAGAAGACATATTGCACTAGGCAAATCTGCTGCAAGAGACCTCATTAAAGTGATAAAGAACAGAGATGTCACTTTGAAGACCTAAAGCCTGACCCAAGCCATGATTTTTTCTAACACCTCATATGCATGTGAAAGCTGGACAATGGATAAGGAAGACTGAAGGACTGATACGTTTGAACTATGTTGTTGATGAAGAATAAAGAAATTACCATGGATTGCTGGAAGAAAAAAGAACATGTCTTGGAAGAAGTGCAGCCAGAATGCTCTTTAGAAGTGAGAATGGCCAGACTGTCTCACATACTTTGGTCATGTTGTTAGAAGGGACAAGTCCCTGGAGAGGGATGTCATGCTTAATAAAGTAGAGGGTCAGGAAAAAAGGTGAAGACACTCAATGAGATGGATTGACACAGTGGTTGCAATTCTGGACTTAGGTATAGCAAATATTATGTGGGCAGTATTTCATTCTATTGTACATAGGGTTGCTGTAAGTGGGAGTCAACTCAACAACACCTAACAATAGCAATGACATTTTTTCCATATGAAAAATCTCTAATTATTTTGTTCTTCAACTATTAATGAATTTTACAGTTCTTAAAATGTTATTACTCTGTTCATTTTTGCTATTATGAAAAATTCTGGAGGAAGCAGGAGTTAATTTTATTTGTGTTTTCTCTAAAATATGTAACTACAGAAGTGTGAGGGCTGACATGACAAATGTCTAGATTTATCTTCTTTTTTTAAAAAAAAATTATTGTGATTTGAGTGAAAGTTTACAAAACAAATTCCTTTTCCATACAGCAGTTCACATACAATTTGTCTCATGATATTGACTGCAATTTCCCACAATGCAACAGTTCCCTTCCAACTTCCTCCCCAGTTACCTCTTCCCTTCCATGCACTCCTGCCCTGAACTGTCTCTCTGTGCATATACAACCCTTCTATTCTCCTATGATTTATCTCTCCAAAGAGTATACCTACCTAATGTAAATGTTCAGGCCATATGCCTGTCTTTCATTTGGTTGGAAGCCACAGGAGTGGGTTTAATGTTCAATTCCAGGCCTGAGGGGAAGTTAGGGGCCATAGTCTCAGGGGTTCCATCAGGTTCTATCAGACCAACAAACCTGGTCCCCCCCCCTTTTTTTTTTTTAATAATTTTAAATTTTGTTCCACCTTGTTCTCCCACTCTATGCAGGATCTCCTACAGATATCCCTCCAAGTGGTTGACAGTGGTAGCTGGGCACCATCTAGTTCTTCTGGACTCATAATTGTATAGGCTGATGATTGCATGGTGTACCAAGCACATGGACTAATTGTTTTCATACATCTGTAGTTTTCTTCATTCTTCTTTGCTCTAGATGAGGAGAGATCCATCATTGCATCTAGATGGCTGCTTGCAAGCTTTCAACATCCCAGTTACTATTCACCAAAGTATGATGTGGAACAATGTTTTTGTGTAGGATATTATGTAAATTGAGTTTGATGTCCCCTGGGACCATGATCCTGAGCCCACAGATCCAACTACTTATTCCCTCTGGGTAGCTGGCTGTGGCCAAGAAGTCGCTACAAACTTGTCCCTTGTCAACTCTATTATACACCTGGGAATTCTCACAGAACATACAAATACCCTTGTAGAAACATTGTCTGCCAACCCTATACATGGGCATGGGCACACTACCCTCTGCACAGACATACCTAATAGTTCAACCTGTCCACCCATCTATCCACTCATAGATCAATGTGTGCTTTCACTGGCAATTCAGTACTGTACATGCAAAAGGGTTAATCTTTGTTGTCTGTACCTCCCATGAACCTCTCTCTGTCTTTGTCTTACACAATGTCACCATGTTGATCACTCATATTTGGTACATTACCCTTCTCTTCACCCAAATCAATACTTTTCTCTAACTATCTAAAAGTGTTCCCTCCCCTCCCTTTCCAAACCTCGTAACCAACAAAGAAAATTTCCTTCCATAGATAAATCTTTCCTTGACTTTTTACAATAATGGACTAATACAATATTTGTCCATCTGTGATTGACTTATTTCACTCAGCATTATGTCCTCCAAGTTCATCCACTTTATGTGGTGTTTTTTTCAATTTTATATTATTTTTTAGGGTTGCATAGTATTCCATTGCGTGTATGGGCCATAGTTTGGTTATCCATTCTTCTGTTGATGGGCACCTAGGTTATTCCTACCTTTTGGCTATTGTAAATAATTCTGTGATGAACATGGGTGTGCATATATCTGTTCTTGTCATAGGTCTTACTTCTTTAAGATATATACCTAGTGATGGAATGCCTGGGTCAAATGGTATTTCTAATTCCAACTTTTTAAGGAATTGCCATACTGCTTTCCACATTGGTTGTTCTGGTGGCATAGTGCCTCAGACATTTGACTGCTAACCAGAAGAATGGCAGTTCAAACTCACGAGCTACTCCTCAGAAGGAAGATTGGGCAATCTACTTCCATAGTGATACCACCTCAGAAACCCAAGGAGGGGTTGCTATGAGTTGGATCCGACTCGACGGTGGTGAATTTGGTTTGTTTTTTTTGAGAAGTATAGGAGAGTCCCAATCGCTCCACATCCTTGTCAACATTTGTTATTTTCTGTCTTGTTGAACTTTGATACTAGTGCTGAGGCAAGACAGTATCTCATCGTTGTTTTGATTTACATCTCTTTAATCGCTAATGATCATGATCATTTCTTCATGTGTCTTTTGGCCCCTGTATATCTTCTTTGGTGAAGTGTCTATTCATGTCTTCTGCCCATTTTGTAATTGTGTTATTTGTATTTTTGAAACTGAGCTATTATAGTTTTCTATAAATTTTAGAGATAAGTCCATTGTTGGATATGTTGTTGCCAAATATATAAATATAGAGATAGATAGATAGATAGATATAGATATAGATATATCTATCTATATATAAATATACTTTTTTATTTTCCCCCTAATCTTTAAGTTCTTTTTACTCTTTGGCAGAAGTCTTTGGAAGCACATAAAAATTTAATTTTTAGAAGGTCCCATTCATCTAGTTTCTCTTCTGCTGTTCGTGCATTTTGAGTTATGTTTGATAGTTTATTTATGCCATACATTAGCAACAAAAAAGGTAACCATTGCTGTGGAGTTGGATCCGAGCCATAGTGAGTCCTCCTTGGGTTTTTGAGGCAGTATCACTACAGAAGTAGATTGCCCAACCTTCCTTCTGAGGAGTGGTTGGTGGGTTTGAACCACCAGCCTTCTGGTTAGCAATCAAGAGCCTTAGGCACTATGCTACCAGAGCTCCATTAGGATCTCTAAATTTGCCCCTAGTTTTTCCTTGAGGAACGTTATAGTTTTAGCTTCACTTTTAAGTCTTTGATCCAGCTGGAGTTAGTTTTTGTATGTGGTGTGAGGTACAGATCTTTTTTTCATTTTTCTGCAAATGGATATCCAGTTTTGTCAGCACCATTTGTTAAACAGATAATCTCTTCCTCATTTAATGGATTTCAGCCCTTTGTCAAACATCAGCTGACCATAGGTCAATGGATCTATTTCTAGGTTCTCAATTGTATTCCACTGGTCTATGTGTCTGTCATTGTACCAACACAAGGCATTTTTGACGACTGTGGCTGTATAGTAGGTTTTCTGATCCGTAGTGTGAGACCTCCTACTTTGTTCTTCTTCTTCAATAGTGCTTTGATTATCCGAGATCTCTTTCCTTTCCACATAAAGTTAGTAATTGGTTTTTCCATAGCTTTAAAATATGTTGATGGGATCTGGATTGAGATTGTAATGAATGTATAGATTGCTTTGGGTAGAGTTGACATTTTCACAATGTTCAATTTTCCTATCCACAAACATGGTTAGATTTATCTTTAATCACTTCCTAGGAATGCTGTTGGTGCAGTGGTTAAAATGCTCAGCTATGAAGGCAGACATTGGTAGTGCAACATTATTAGCCTCTTTGTGAGAGAAAGATGTGATAGTCTGCTTCCACAAAGACTACAGCCTTGGAAAACCTGTGAGGTAGTTCTAGTCTGTCCTACAGGGTTGCTGAGTCAGAATTGTTACATGAACAATAAGAGAAATGAGGTAGATCAAGAAGTTTTGCAAAAACTTTATATTGATTTATCTTGGTAATGAGTATATGGGTGTTTATTGGAAGGCCATTTTGTGTGTGTATTTGCATATATTTTAAACATTTTTAATAATTTACTATAATTTCATTTGGAAAATTAATTTTAGAGAAGGGTAAAAATTTTCCACATATTCAGTTTTTCTTCATAATAGCATATGAATTCAAAGTTCAGATACCTTTATTTCTAGAGAAAGATGGTAAATGATGAGACTGTAAGTGTTAAAACCCTAAAATTTTATGTGGTTCATGAAAATGTTTGATAAAGAAGGATGAGAGTAGTACAGTGAAAAGTAGACTGCTAGAATGAAGTATTATCTTTCAAATGAGAAGGAATGTTTGTCTAGGGATATTCTGAAAAACTAATTAGGTACAAGAAGATCAGTGATGAGAAAGAACAACAGTGCCAATGTGTCAATAAAATAAAATGTATTCTTACTGATGAGATTCTCTCTTTCTCCCCTCCTGGGTGTGTGTGTATGTGTGTGTGTGTTTGTGCATGCCAATCTTAGTCTACTTTTGGTAACATCTGGCAGATTTATCTATAGCTGTTAGCAATTCTCAAAGCCTAACACACTTTTCTGCTCTGTCATCATGATTATGGAGAGTAATGTGCTCTCATGTCACTGAGAATTGGGCCCAGTGGGGACAGCTATTTTTCTCTGTTATAAGATTCCATGCAATGCACTAATAATGGCACCATCTCGATTTCCAAATTCTTTATGGCAGTCCTGCATCTGTGACTTAATGGATTATTGGTTCTTTATGGGAGCTACACACCCAAAGGGCAAGAGAAATGTGTGGAGGGGAATAGAGAGAACGGCAAAAAAAAAAAGCCTATTAATCACTAGTACTCAACTGGAAGATTTTCCATTATGATTATAATTACTCAAACATCTTAAGCTTGAAATGTGATAGAAATTAACTTTCCATACTCTACTGTCCATTTTTTTAAAATGCTTTTAATGTGTAAAATATCTCCCCTTAAATACTGTGGATAACAAAGTACCTATTAAGTGGGATAATGTATAGGGGCATATCTCAAATAGTGCTTCATCTATAACAGAGACTTGATTTATTGCAATTTGATCCTACAACTCGTTCTTCTTTAATAAGACACTATGCTATCCACATCTTTCCAGTGTCCCTTTCTATGGCCTTCAGAATCGAAGGTTGCCCTTCATTGCCTATGCCTAGTGTCTTAGTTTCTTAATACTGCTATAACAGAAATGCCACCGAGGATGACTTCAATAAACAAAAATTAACTTTCTCACAAATTTAGGAGACTAGAAATCTGAATTCAAGTTGTCACCTCTAGAGAAAGACTTTATCTGTCTTCCCAGGGGAGAAATCCTTGTCTCTTCAGCTTTTCTTGTTTCCTTGGTGATCTCCATGTGGCATCAATCTTTCTTCATTTTTCCAATATGCTCTTTTCTACTTCAAAGATGATTGCCTTAGAAAGCAAACATGGGTATAGGGACGGATAGATGGGTGAACAAGCTAAACAATTATGTATGTCTAAATGGAGAGTGTATCCAAGATCATATACAGGGTTGGCAGACAATGGGCCTCTCGAAGAGTATGAAGGGATGGACACTGGGAGGAGGTAACTATGGGGAGGAAGTGGGAGGGGAGCTGCTGCATTGTAAATTTTGGTCAATGACATGAGACAAAGTATATGTGAACTGCTGTATGAAAAGTGAATTTACTCTGTAAATCTTCACCCAAATCCTAATAAAAAAAAAAGAAAAAGAAAAAAAAAAAATACATTTTACGTTGATATGATCTCATTAATACAACAAAAAAACATCCTATTTCCCAATGGGATTACATCCACAGGTAAGGAGTTTAGGATTTGTAACAAATTTTTTTGGGAACACAATTCAATCCACAACACCTAGTCTTTGTGTTTTAAATTCTTAAGAAATTTTTCCTTTTGGTATATTAGAGATAGTCAACTACCTAAGATGGCTGATTTAATCACTAAACTATGAGGCATGACAAAGTAATTTATTAATTATACATCATGGCCCAAATTTCTGGACTTTAATTTTTCCACTAGAAATTAGAACTAGTAGTGTAAAAATAATTCCAGATAAGACACCTAAACTTGGACCAGTAATAACCAGCTTGCAGATCAGTGGCTAAAGTGGGTTTCAAGTACCTAAGATTTATCTCTATCCTTTTGAATGTTTTGTGGCTAGAAAGTTAACCTCTGAGTGTATTTTGAGTAAAATACTAAAGGAAATGGCTGATAAAAATATCAATGTCATATATCTGCTTAAAAGAGATACATATCTGTTCTTTCTCAAGACCCTGTTAAGCTGTCATCCACTCACTTATCTTAGAAACAATTATCTCACAGTAGTTTTATCTCCAGACATTTTCCTGACCAGACAACAAGAATCTGTAGAAGTAGACAATACTCTCATTTGTTTTACAGAGGATTGTGTTAGTTCTCATATGAGGAATTCACATACTCCTGATGTTGAAATCTACAAACAGTAGATTGAATGTACTTCCTATACGTAGAATCCATTACCTCTACACAGATAAACATAATTTGAAATTACTGAAGCCAAATAGATAAAATAACAAAAAGGTGATTGAAATCCCATTGAATATTGCCTCATTGTATTATCTATGACACTATCAATTAATAAACCTCAAAGGAAATGATACTTTTACACATTCTTGATAGACAAACATTTGCCCCAAGGAAATGAAGCCTGTTGACAAAAGAAGTGTTTTTTAGAGATCAGGAATAATGTGTTAAGTGGGTATGGTGCTGAAAAATCTGACCTGAATAGGGTGGCGAAAGAATCTAAGATAGGAGAGAGCAGATGTTGATGAAAATAGAAGAAAAGAAGAAGAATATTACAATGTAAAACAAAAAATGTAGTATGGGGATAACTTTATGTTAACTAGAAGTTTAAATGTTAAATTTTCCAGGTTTATTTAGTGACTGATGTCAATCTTTTCTTTTTCTTATACATCATCTGGCCACAAAACTTTACAGATAGTCTCTGGAAATCAAATGAATAATCAATGTCATAGCGATGCTTAGGAATTTTAAACATTATATTGATTTTTACCTGCTATATTATGGCTTATATCATTTTTTAAAATAATGACCCTTTTTGTTAACAGAAAAAGAAGTGTAGAAAAAATATAATCATAAATAAAGTAATTACTTGTATTATTTTTTAAAGAAGCTGTATCAAAGATCTTGGGTATTTATGAAATGTATATACATTTTAAATCACCAAATTAATTATATTTAATTTGCTGCTTTATAAAATACAATATGTGTAATTAAATTTTCCAAATGGCCCTTTAGACCCATGATGATTCCAAAAATACAAGGTATAATATTATTTTATTTATTCTAAACAACTATTTTCTGTCTAGAAGCAATACTTTCATAGAAAGATTTCAATTTTCTTCATTTCCACCACCAAAAACAGATATATAAATGCTTCTAGGATATTTTCACAATGGAAAAAAAAAAAGAAAACAATACTGATATGTGTGTATCATGATCAAGAAAACCAATTTGAGATCCATTTGCTGAAAAATTCCTTCTCTTATTAATGAGGTGACTGATTTCCACACATCTGATGCTGAAACTTGCTCTTGAATGGAAATTAACTAAAAAAAATGGAAGAAATGATCTGAACAAAAGATTTCAAAGATCGGATTGAGAAGACAAATTATTATAATGAAATGTGAAAAGACCTGGAGTTAGAAAGCCAAAACAGAAGAACATGGTTGACATTTCTCAAGCTGAAGGAACTCAAGAACAAAATTCAAGTCTTGAGTTGCAATACGGAAGGATTCTAAGGGCAAAATATTGAATGATACAAGAAACATCAAAAAATTATATAAGGAATACATAGAGTCAATATATATATATATATATATATATATATATATATATATATAATATGGCAGACAATCAATCAACTATTTGAGGAGCATATGATCAAGAATCAATGATCAAGAATTGATGGCATTAAAGGAAGAAGTCCAAGGTGCACTGAAAGAACTGTGAAAAACAAAGTTTCAGGAATTGATGGAATTTGGATTGAGATGTTTTAACAAACAGATGCAGGGCTAGAAAGACACTCATTCATTTATGCCAAGAAATTTGGAAGGCAGCTGCCAGGCCTATCTAGTGGAAAAGATCCATATTTGTGCTCATTCCAAAGAAAAGTGATACAAAAGAATGTGAAAATTATGAAACCATATAATTAATATTACATACAAGTAATATTTTTGTGAAGATAATTATAAAACAGTTGCAGCACTATATTGATAGAGAACTGCCAGAAATTCAAGCAGGATTCAGAAGAGGATTGGGACAAGGGATATCATTTCTGATGTCAGATGGATCTTGGCTGAAAGCGAAGAATACCAGGAAGATGTTTACCTGTGTTTTATTCGCTATGCAAGGGTATTCCACTGTATAGATCATAAATTATCGGTAATATTGTGAAGAATAGGAATTTTAAAACACTTAATTGTGCTTATGATGAACCTGTCCATAGACCAAGAGGCAGTTGTTCACAAAACAGGGGAATATTTGCATGATTTTAAATCACAAAACGTGTGTATCAGGTTTGTATCCTTTCACCATGGTTACGCAATCTATATTCTGAGAAAATAATCCTAGAAGATAGGCTGTATGAAGAGGAACACAGCATCAAGTTTAGAGAAAGACCCAGTAACAACTAGAGACATGCAGATGATACAGTCTTGCTTGCTGGGAATGAAGAGGACTTGAAGCGCTTACTGATAAAAGTCAAAGACTACAGTATAGGTTACATGACAACATGAAGAAAACAAAAATCTTCACAACTGGACCAATAAGCAACATCATGAAAAGTGGAGAAAAGATGAAAAGATTGAAGGTGTCAGGGATTTCATTTTACTTGGATCTATAATCAATGTCCATGGAAGCAGCAGTCAAGAAATGAGATGTCACATTGCACTGGGCAAATCTGCTGCAGAAGACCTCTTTGAAGTGTTGAAGAGCAAAAAATGTCACTTTGAAGACTAAGGTGTTCCTGACCCAAGCCAGGGCATTTTCAACAGTCTCATATGTCTGTGAAAGGTGGACAATGAATAAGGATGACTAAAAAAGAATTGATACCTTTCAAGTGGGGTGTTGGTGAAAAATATTGAAAATACCATGGACTGCCAGAAGAATGAACAAATCTGTCTTGGGAGAAGTATAGCCATAATGCTCCTTAGAAGCAAGAATGATCAGATCTCATCTCATGTTGAAGTCATGTTGTCAGAAGGGACCAGTCCCTGGAGGAGGATATCATGCTTGGTAAAGGAGGTCAAGGAAAAATGGGAAGACCCTCAACAAAATGGATTGACACAGTGGTTGTTATGATGGGTTCAAGCATATCAAGGATTGTGAGGATGGCCCAGGACCAGGCAGTATTTTGTTCTGTTATGATAGGGTCACTATGAGTCGGAACCAACTTGATGCCACCTATTAGAACAGCAACGGGATCTCTGGTAGCATAGTGCCTAAGGCACTTGATTACTAACCAGATGACTGGCTGTTCAAACCCATCAGCCACTCCTCGGAAGGAAGATGGGACAATCTACTTCCGTAGTGATACTGCCTCGGAAACCCAAGGAGGGGTCACTATGAGTTGGATCTGACTCGACAGTACATAACAACAACAACAACAACAATAACAACAACAGGAGCTCTGGTAGCATAGTACTTAAGGCACTTGACTGCTAACCAGAAGGCTGGCGGTTCAAACCCACCAGTCACTAGTGATATTGCCTCGGAAACCCAAGGAGGGGTCGCTATGAGTTGGGTCTGACTCGATGGCACATAACAACAAGCAACAACAACAACAATTTCATAGTCTGAGAAGCCCTGATGCTGCAGTGGTAAAACTCTTAAGGGCTAACCAAAAGTTAAGCAGTTCAAATCCACCAGTTCTGCATGAAAAAGAATTGGCAGTCTGCTTCCATAAAAATGACAGCTTTGGAAATCCTATGGGACAGTACTATTCTGTTTAATAGCTTCACTATAAGTTGGTCACTATGAGTTAATCTACTAGTATAAACAGGTACTGTTCATATACCAGCAAAATGACAACTTAATTCACATAATGAACCATCAGGATGGATTCCCAGCAAATGAAAGAGTGACTTCTAAGTCTCAAAGTGTTAGGTTTCTATTTTACTGAATGTAAAATTGTTAAGAGACACAGTGTCTAACAATAAATATGTTTTGTGTAAATGAATTGTTGTGCTACCTCACACTGCTTCACACTAAATACCTTAAGACCCCAAAGACAGTTTTCCAAATATAGGAAAGCTCAAGTAGAAAAACACGGTTTTTGCTACGACGATGGTATTTCTACTTTCTCCTGCCCCTCTTAACTAAAATTACTAAATGTATTTGTTTTGTAGTTCATCCTGTGCTGATCAAGGAAAGATGTGCTTTCTCAGCATCAGCCTGTCACCTTATGAAGACTGAAATCCACTGGCTGCCCAATAAGAATTCTATTTATTGTTTAAGCAATTATATTTATAAATACTTTTTTAGGATTTTTCTAGCATAGGTAAATCTAGTAATAATATATAATAGCAATATTACACCAAAGGATTAAGGTAAATGTGTTTGATAAGAACTTATTAACATGTAAAATTGAGGCCTGGAAAACAAGTAGCAGATGCAAAGTTATATTCTGGATGTATATATTTTAATTGGAAGAGGATGTATCTTCAAAAATCATACCAAAGATTATGACGATGGCAAGGATTGGTTTCATTCTGTTGTACACGGTTTGCTATGAGTCAGAACCAACTCCATGGCACTTAAAAACAGCAGCAATATATTTCAGCAAATAGAAAAAGAAAAAGAAAAGTTTGGGGAAAACTCTGTTAAGAAATTTCTGTTAACCTAAAAATTTAAAATAAGTAATGGCCCATGGTAGCAATATATTGGTGTTAGCAATTCCTAGAATTCCTGAAGCATAGGGTATGTTGTGCTAGCAGCTTAGCATAGCACTTTCTTTTTCCTTGAACAGCAAACATAGAAGTGGTGTCACTTTGGTAACTACTTCATTGTAATGTATACACTAAGTAAAAAACCTTAAAAGTGGGTTACAGATAGATTGTCTTATGTTCTTAGTTTGCTAATTATGTCCAGAAAAAGAAGTATATTCAGATGAGACTGCCTGATGCGACCTTGACATTTTGACTATCTTTGCTGCAGGGAGCTTAGGACAATGTGCAAGACTATTCTATTTAATTTGGTTTTGAAATCTTAGTGTATCTGGGAATTTAATAGAATAACAACTTGTCTTCAGTTAAAAGAAACTTTTTTGTGTTTGGATGGGGAGATAATGTATCAAGGTATGGAGGTATGGACTGCTTAATTTCCCTTAGGGTATCCTCCAATCACATATAGTTCCCTGGTCCCATAAAGTTTTTTTTTTTTAAGGGAAAGCAGTTCTCCTTTTGTTTATTATTTCCCCTCAATGATTTTAAGGGGTGCTGTAAGTCAGAATTGACTCAATGGCAGTGGGTTTGGTTTTGGATTTAATGATTTTAAAGACTTCAAAGCCCATAGCGAAGGAACAGCAGGATGCATGCCAATCTCTGCAGGCCCTTCTCCTCATTTCATTCATCTGCCCAGCTTTCACTTCTGGCTCTGGGCAGTGCTTATCTTGGCTCTTCTGCTTCTGCCTTGGGTGCTACACTGCTGTCTCCAAACATTATTGCCACGCCAACAGGTTAAGGCCGCCACCTCCAGCTGTGCTGCCAGCACCCTCACACTCACTACCTGCAGCCACCTATCTGCACTACCATTACCACCACCACCACCACCAATTGCTGCTGGATATGGTCAAAGTCCCCTATCTGGTTGCCAACACAGCCCCATTTGGGACAGCTGCACACTCAAGGCTGGTCCCCTGTATCCAGTAGATACAGCTCTAGGGCTTTGCCTAGTGGGCTCTGGTAAGATTTTAATACAATGGGCTTTAGAGAGATTTAACTATGGATTGTACATGACTGACTATATATAATATGCGGTTCTTAGAATGTCTAAATCACATGCATCATAGATGTTAAGGGACATAGAACTATATTCAGAAAAACCATAAAACCAAACCCACTGCCATGGAGTCAATTCCTACTGAGTGACTCCCATTGGGTTTCCGAGGCTATAAATCTTTATGGAAGTAGATTGCCCCATCTTCCTTATGGAGAGCGGCTGGTGGGTTTGAACCTCTGGCCTTCTGGTTAGCAGCCAAATGCCTTATCCACTACACCAACAGAGCCTTTATATTCAGAAAGGCAGTGTTTAATTATGGAAAGTGCATAAGATTCGCAATTAATAGACTTTTGTTTTGATTTCACATCATCAACTATGATAAATTATTATTCAAATTCATTTCACTCATTGGGAAAAAAGGGACAATACGTCTCACTATTCATGACTGTCATGAGTGTTAAAGTTTATAATATGTGAAAATAGGAATAGGGTAATCTTTACCTATGAGACAAAGTTGACTTTCATGTGTACTTTGTTCAGGGAGTTTTTTATTGTTCTTGTTAGGTGCCATTGGGTCAGTTCTGACTCCTAGTGTCTCTATATGCAACAGAAGGCAACACTGCTAAATCCTGCACCTTCCTCTCAATCCTTGCTCTGCTTGAACCCATTTTTGCAGCCACTTGTCAATCCATTTTGTTGAAGGTCTTCTCCTTCTTGTTGATGCTCTATTTTACCAAGCATGATATCCTTCTCCAGGGAATGGTCCCTTCTGACATGACCAAAGTAGATGAGATAAAATCTGGCTGTTATCGCTTCTAATGAACATTCCTGCTGCACTTCCTCAAGGACAGATTTGTTCCTTCTTTAGGCAGGCCATGGTATTTTCAATATTCTTCACCGACATCATAATTCAAAGGCATCAACTCTTTTTTGGTCTTCCTTATTCATTGTCGAGTTTCACATGCATGTGGATGGCATAGTGCCTAAGGCATTTGACTGCTAACCAGAAAGCTGTTCATTCAAACCCACCAACAACTCTTTGCACGGAAGTTTGGGCAATCCACTTCTGAAGAGATACCACCTCAGAAACCCAAGGAGGGGTTGCTATGAGTCAGATCCTGCTTGACAGCAGTGAGTTTAGTTGGTTTGATTATGGGGCTATTGAAAAGACCACGTTTTGGTTTAGGTGCACTTTAATCTTCAAGTTACATCTTTGATCTTCAACATTTTAAAGAGGTCTTTTGCATCAGATTTGCCAAGTACAATAGGACATCTGATTTTTTAACTACTGCTCCCATGGATGTTGACTACAGATTCATGTAAAATGAAATTCCTGACAATTTCAATCTTTTCTCTGTTTATTGTGATGTCATTTATTAGTCCATCTGTAAGGATTTTATTTTTCGTTATGTTGAGGTGTAATCCATACTGAGCCCTGTCTTTCATTTTCATCAGTAAGTACTTCAAGACATCTTCACTTTCAGCATGCAAGGTTGTGTCATCTGCATAATGAAGGTTGTTAATGGTTCTTCCTCCAATCCTGAAGTCACATACTTCATATAGTCCTGCTTCTTCAATTATTTACTCAGTATAGAAGTTGAATATTAAAAAAAGCTCACTGTTGTTGAGTCAAGTCGACTCATTGTGATTTCTTGTTGGGTTTCTGAAGCAATATCTCTACAGAAGTATATTGCTCAATCTTCCTCTGAGGAGTGGCTGGTGAGTTTGAACCTCAAGCCTTCTGGTCAGCAGAAGGCACTATGCCACCAGAGCTCCCAGGGATAGAATAAGTATGGTGAAAGGATACTACACTGACATACACCCTTCTTGATATGAACCCATGTAGTGTTTCCTTGTTCTCTTTAAAGGGCAGCCTCTTGGTCTATGTCCAGGTAGTTTAGCAGTTGTTTTATATGTTTTATATGATACCACATTATCAATATGAATATGAATATAAATAAGCATGCATCTTTGCTGTTTATGGAATACATACATATACATCATCATAAAAAAGTGGTCATAAAATTAGAATTTAATGAAACTGAGCTATAACAGTGGGAGAAAATATAGCATATTTGATAACACAGACTTTGAGTTATACTTCTAATTCTACTTATTTCCTACATTTTCTTGGACTAGTAATTCAACCTCTTAAGTCATTAACTTCATAAGACAGTTCATATCTCCTGATAAAGGAGATAATATATCTTGTCACAATGACCAATAAAAAGGAAATACTCAAGAAATGATTGCTGTTATTTTACAGATCTCTTAAAAATAATTTTAAGTTTATAACTTCTGACTAGAGCCTCTGATTAGACCAATCTATAATAACTGGACACAATGGAGATTAATAAAGGTGTATCAAGACTAATTTTCAGCACCAAAAAGGTGACCTGAAGGTTGAAATTTAAACCTCTTTAAACATTTTTTTAGAAAGTTTCACAAACTTATAGTTCTCTCAAACTTGAGCCAAGAAGATAACCCCTGTGAATTCACTAGTGTACTTGAAAGTTATTTGAATAAATATAAGGTACTGCTATTTAACTTTATTTAAATAAAAATGTATTGATGACATATATTTTTGGTTTTATAATAGACAGTGCTTTTCAAATTCTTAAATAAGGTTGACTGAATTGATAAATTATTTATTAAAAGGCATTTGCAAATGTTTTTCACTAATTGCTTGTAAAGCTTTTAAAGTTCTTTTTACATTTAAATGATAATTTAAAAATTATTATTACAATGCAGTTCTGGATAAATAATACTATGTCATTTAAAGCTGTTCTGTGAATATAATTACAGTAGGGACATCAGAAATGATAGTGCATGATAAGTTTATCACTCAATGTTCTTGGATGCAGTTAATAAGAACATCAATGGAGAAAAAATGTTTCTTAAGAGGCTACTGAATATTGGGAGAAATAACTGGAAACTGGGCAGAAAGCAAGATAGGAAAAATAACAAGGTACTCTATCTGAACCTGGCCTTTGCTGCTAGATTTCCTGGCCTCAAATGCCAGACCCACTACTTATTAAATGTCTGAATATTGGTAATTTAACCAACTAACTTAATCTCTCTGTATCTCAATATCTAGTCTTCAAAATGAAGCTACTTTTAGAAACAAGAGTTAACATATAAAAAAAAAAATACAGTATGAATTCAATAAATGTTGAGAAAAATAAGTTTGATCAGAACCATGATCACCATCATTATACACTATAGATTCCACTCATCATTGTAAAACTCATCTTATTATCCTTTTGCATTTGTTCCCCTTTTAAGGGAGCTCTGGTGTTGTAGTGCCTAAGGCATTTGACTGCTAAGCAGAAAGCTAGTGGTTCAAACCCACCAGCCACTCCTCTGAAGGAAGGTTGGGCAACCTACTTCCTCAGTGATACCTTTTTTGTTTTTCCCTCTTTAAAGTTAATGTAATCTCTTTGATCTTGCCTTTTTTGAGAAGAGTTCAGAAGAGACAGGATTATTTCTCCATTTAAGCCTCAGAGTGGAAAGTGTAATTCCCTAAAATTAAGGAGATTTAAATATTAAACAGCCAAACATTTTCTAAAAGTCCACTACATTTCAAATGACCATATGTTCTGGTTAACTTGAGGTAGTTCCCGCTTACAAATGCCAATTTACCACTGATATAACATACTATAAAACATATGTTTTTGGCAAAAGTATCACAATTTGAATGATAAATTAATACAGCCACTCTATCACTCATCTCCTTTGTTGGCTGAAAATGTACATATATTCTTCTTTTATACTTACCATTCCAATGAAAAAATACTTCAATAATACAATGCAATTTGCACTTTTATAAAAGTAAAATCTCACTAAATGAATTAATTGATTTAAAATACATACATAAATAAATAAAACAACCACAAACTATTCTTTGCTATTACATTTATTTTGAAGTTCTGAATTTCTGGATGTTCTCTTTTCTACTCTATTTCTTTCTCAATCCTTTCTTGGTATTCCAGGACTTGTGGACTAAATTGTAAATAGCCTCACCACAAAAATTCTATATAAAAAAAGGGAAAAAAAATGTAGAAAAATTAACTAAAACATGAATATGTGACAAGAAATAGTGAGAATACATGGAAAGTAAAGATTCCTCATTTCTGTAACTGATTATGAAATCAAATTTGGTATTTGTGACTTGCCTTCTCCATAATCAAGTACACATTCCCTCTGTCTTCTGAATACATCTCAGGGATACAAAATTTTAAATTGTATATTTACTGGAACTTTTTTTTTTATGTGTGTGGGTTCTAAAATGGTTTGTCCAGTACAGAATGATAAGAATCTTTCATTAACTGATACCAGTGAACACAGTAGTTATATATGCCATACATATACCACAGAAAAACAGTGTTGCAAAATGCTGCTGCTCATTTGGAATTATGATGAATTTCCAATCGTTTATCTGATATTCCAGAAGGCACATATGGTAAAGCCATGAGTCTTATGATAATAAGCCCACGGCATTCCATCTTGTGCTGAAGAATGTTATCCTTGATCAGAAGCAATGAATTATACCCATTGATGTTGAGCCAATTCCAACTCATAGAGGCTCTATATAGAATGTCATAATTATAGAAGTAATTTCATATATTCATAAATCTGCAATAGGCAATTTGAGTAATGTGGATTTGCTTAGTCATATGTTCTTAGTGACAGAGATACTTACAGTGTAACCAGGAACAGCTGAAGAGCCATTGAGAAATGGCTAATTTCCTGGTCAAGAATATGATTATGTCACACAACTTAGACAGAATCTCAGCTTGACTATTTACTATCTTATACATTGGGTAAGTGAGATCCTCTGTTGCTCAGTTTCCTCATTTAAAAAAAGAAAAATATGCTACCTAGATTTATGAGAATCATTTTGAGGATTCAACACATTTTTTATATTTGAAAGGCTAAATATATACTCTAAATATCAGTTGCTGCTATAGTTAGCTGTAATAGTACCCCTACTCTTCATTGTCTTTCAGTTATGTGACATTTCCATTTACAAAAATAGTAAAAAAAACTACTATTTTGTGCATTATGATGTACATCTGGCAATGATGCATGTCAAAAGACAAAGCAAGAGTGATGCTGGCTGTAATGGTTAAGCTTATGTGACAACTTGGCTGAGTCATGAGTTCAGTGTTTGGCTATCATGTAATGATATAATTGGACAGTTATGTAATGATGCGATTGGGTAGATATATAATAATGTAGTCATTCTCCATTTTGTGATCTGATATAGTCATCCTCCATTTCCCTATGATGTCAATTTTTGTATAACATCCCGGACTTTGGAAACTAACCATGTCAATCATTGAGGAGTGGGTGTATTAGTAGCAGCTTTTGTTGTGTACCATTGAGTCAATTCTGCCTCAGTGACACTGTAGGACAGAGTTGGACTGCTTCATAGAGTTTCCTAAGCTGTAATTTTTGCAAAAGCACATCTCCAAGTTTTCTGCCCTGTGGAGTGACTGGATGGGTTCAAACCACCAATCTTTTGGTTAGCAGAGTGCTTGACCATTGTACTAGAAGTATTAATAATAGTAGTACTAAAACTAAAGGAGTTCTGGTAGACTAGTGCCTAAGGCACTTGACTGCTAACCAGAAGGCTGGCGTTCAAACCTACCAGCCACTCCTCGGGAGGAAGGTTGGGCAATCCTACTTCCTTAGTGATACTGCTTCAGAAACCCAAGGAGGGGTCGCTATGAGTCAGGGCTGACTTGATGGCAAACAACAACAAAAACAACAACAACAACAACAACTAAAACTAATATCATCATTATCATTCTCTTGCTTTGGCCACACTAAATCAGAAGTACTGGCATACATATTTGATTATATTATATTTATAATATATTATATTTGATTACTTGAAGAGTATAATTTTAAACTTTGTTCTCCATATGACAAAATTGTTTTAGTAATTAATATGAAATAAAATGAAAAAATAATATTAATGAGAAAATATGTATTAGTAATTTTATTATTATTATACAGTATTTAAAAAGTAAAAAGTAAAATAATTTTAGTACATAAAAGTAAAAAAAAAGAGACAAATTACTACTTTTTAATTAAACTAAAATTTTAAAGGAAAAACATTTCCTTTTTTTTAGTAACAAAGATGATAACTTTACATTTCTTGTGTTTGATCTTTAACTTTCACAAATTTGGCAACAATTTTATCAAACTGGATCTTCCTCACATCCACATGCTCAATAGACAGTATACTTTTTTTTTTTTTAATGTTCTCTCCTAATTTTTCCAACATTTTTTATTAATTTTAATTTAAAAAGTTTATTTTTCATGAAGCAGCATATATATACACACATATAAAATCTTCAACGTATGGTATGGTTTGGCATAGAGTCATAAAAGACATTTTGAAATTGAAGTACTATCCATGTTTTTGTTTCTTTGAAATTGATTTTTGATTCTTTCTATAGGCTTTCAATTTTCTCAACAGTCAAAAAATTATAAACAGAAATAAAATAGCACAAATTGTCACATGTAAGAATGAATCAATATTATTCTTGTGCTGTTTTTTTTAACATTACAATCATTGTGTCCTAATTATTTATTTCAAATTAGCTGTTTAAAACCATTACTATATGTTGTTGTTGTTGTTATTTGCCATCGAGTCGGCCCCGACTCATAGTGACCCCTCCTTGGGTTTCCGAGGCAGTGTCACTATGGAAGTAGGAACGCCCAACCTTCCTTCCAAGGAGTGGCTGGTGGGTTTGAACCGCCAGCCTTCTGGTTAGCAGTCAAGTACCTTAGCCACTATGCTACCAGACCATTACTATATAGTACCATAGAATTTAGAGACAAGACCTGTATTAGAATCAAGTTTAAGTGGTCCTTAACCTCTGTGAACTTTTTTCTTGAAATAAATGAGTGTAGCTTAGTCACTGTTTGTCAGGACCACTTTTAAAATTAGTCCTTAATTATCATTAATTTAATTAATTATTAAATATTATTTAATAATTAAAGTCCTTAATTATTATTAATTTAATTAATACTGATTTAATGTCCATATCTAATAAAATATTTATTAAATAATTATTGATATAATTATTCAATTTGAGTTTTAAATATTACTAAAACTCAAGGGTAACCAAAACAATGTGTTTGAACTTAAACTAACAAAATATTTTTGGGCAGGTGAGGTCCAATATAGAGAACTAGGCAGATATACTATCACTCTAGAACAAAGACTTGAACAGACAAGGGAAATAGCTGGATGTTAGTCTTGAATCCCAGCACTTCAAAGAAAGGCTAAAGTAAAGAAGTAGATCAAATACTGATGAGAGGAAGAAGCTGAACAAAAAATAGTGAACAAGTAGCAGTAAACTGCTAACTGGCAACTGGCACAGCATGGCCATTCTGAATTATTGTAAGCAATAAATGCTCTGATTATTCCCAGTGGAGCAGGAATCAGATAACTGGCTCCACTTACCCAGGACTGCACCAGCAGCCATGTCAGTGACCAGGCCACCAGAGAGGTATCCTACTCCTTTATCTTGTACAATATTCCAGTGACCAGACATGACCCTCTTCATCCCCATTCCCAAACACTGCCTGTGCTGCAGCACACTTAAAAAAAAAAAAAAAAAAAAACCTTTCTGCTTAGTTATCTGTCCTTCCATTTTCCTGGAAGAGCAGAAGCCTCTCCCCTGCTGTCCATGCAGTTAGCAGCACCAGTCCTCACCACTGCATGGTTGTAAGTGTGCACTCTGACAAAGTGAATGCTGTATTCCTGCACAACTGTGTTTAGTGGCTGACACTTTTGAAAATACTGTGCAGCTTTTTTAAAAATGTTTCTTACTTATTTATTTTTCTTTTGCTTGTTAGTTCTTCACTCTCTTTCCCTTTGTATTCCTCTTTCTTTTCTTTTTTTCCTTTTCTCCCCATCCTTTTGTTTTTCTATTTCTTTTTTGTTCCAGTCATATATTCATGGTCAGAAGCATTGGTCCCCACTCTTCCATAGATGGGAGCTCTCCCCTCACCAAAGTAACCTTGCATCATGCTGTAGCTGTGATAGTCACTTACCATTAGGTTTGTGTTTGTGTGTGTTTTGTGTGTCTTCTCTTTTTCTTCTTGTTTCTTCCTTCTTCCCCCTCCTATTTCACCCCCTTTTCAGTTATGTGTGTCCTATGGAGTGAGTTCCACATATTCATTGTGCAAATGTTTGGCTGCCATCACTTGTGGCAATACACAGCCTCACTTGTTTCTTTGATGCTGTTGTTATTTTATTTTTCTTCCTTTTCTCTTTTTATTTTTCTTCTTCTTTTCTTCTTAGAACCCTCCACTGCTGCCCCCTTTTGTTTTCTTTATCTCTGTTCCTTTTTTCTTCATTTATTTATTTTTTCTTTCCCCACCTCCACTCTTTCATTTTTTAAAATTCTACTTTCTCCAGCAGTTGAGAGCTATTAACTTGCCTTACCTAGCCATATCAACTGATAACTGCTGTCTTATACACTGGACAAGTGGCACTTCTTGCTGAGACAATACTGAACCAATGACAATGGGTGGGCTAAATGTGCCCAACCTGACCTCTGATGGTCTGCAAGATTAGTTTCCACACTCCCACCTGCTATATAATCTACCCAGGTGGTGAGCACCTCGGTGCTGCCAAATTAGTGACCGGAGTAGCCTGGATATATTAAAACAGAACAAAAAAACCATAATGGTGAAGAAAACTAACCTAAGTCAACAAATTAATACAATGACACTAAAATTTTCCAAAGACAACAAATAACTTAAAAACACACAGAAAAAAAAAAAAAAAAAAAGATGAGATGGTGAAAACAAGTGATCAAAATAGAGAGCCAGAAAATCTTCTGGAGAAACAAATGTTAGTGGAATTATTTTACAAGGAATTCAAAAGAATTATATTTAGATATCTTTAACAGATTAAGAGAAAGATCAAGGAAACCACAAAATCAAGGAATCAAAGAAAATACAGTCAAAACTCTAGAAGAATTAGAAAAAAAATATAATCAAAACCAAATTAGCAAAATAAATGGAATATCACAAACCATATGAAAGCAGCAGATAGAAATCCAAAAGATTAATATTAAAATTTCAGAAATGAATAACACATTAGAAGGACCAAGGAGTAGAATTAAATCAATGGAATACATAGTGAGATTGAACACAAACTCCCTAACAATAATCTTTTGGAGGAACAATCATTAAAAAAAAAAAAAAATAAGAAAGCCTAAGAAACATGTGAGACACCATCAAAAGGAAACTTACATGTGATTGGAATTCCAGAACAGGAAGAGGAAAAAAAAAAAAAGAGAGAGAGAGAAAATTATTGTGATTTGTTGGAAGAAAACTTCCTTAATATCATTAATAACAAAAAGGCATGTTTAATAAGTTCAATGTAATCCAAATAGGATTTATGCCAAAAGAAATAACCAAGACATATCATAATCAAACCTTCCAAGATCAAAGGCAAATAATGAATCCTAAATGTAGTTTAAGAAAAATGAATAATGAATAATGAATAATCACCTACAAAGGAGATTAAGCTCTGATTTCTTGGTAGAAACCTTGCAGGCAAGAAGGCAGTGGAATGACATATATAGAAAGTGCTAAAAGAAAATAGTTGCTAACCAAGAATTATATATCCAGCAAAATTTTTTCTCAAATATGATAGTGAAATTAAACAATCCAAAATAAACAGAGATTAAGAGAATTTGCAAAAACCAGACCAATCTCACAAGAAATCCAAAAAGGAGTCCTCCAGACAAACAATCAGCAGTGGCAGACAAAACAGGAGATTAAGGCATATGGCAACACCTGGCAATCAGCCCACATACAGAAATATAAAAAATAAAATAAACCTTCTTGTTGTTGTTATTGTTGTTGTTATGTGCCATCGAGTCAGCCCTGACTCATAGCAATCCCTCCTTGGGTTGCTGAGGCACTATTACTACAGAAGTAGATTGCCCAATCTTCCTTCTGAGGAGTGGCTGGTGGGTTTGAACCACCAGCCTTCTGGTAAGGAGCTCTGGTGGTACAGTACCTAAGGCTGAAATTAACCTACAAGATGGAAAATAGGGAACGAGAGCTGTCAATTTGTAAAAGATGATAATTACAAAGCAAAAAGAAAGAATAAATGAGGTAGTTATAGGCTTCCAAATGAAGAGGAAGTCAAAACAACATCCAGATAGAATGGACTGTTTTAATTTGGGAAGATAATGATAAATTTCAGTATAACCTTAAAGAAAATTAATAAACTTTCACACCAAAATAAAAAAGAAAATCAAAAAGTCTCAGTATACACTAAAACAAAAGCAATGAAAGAAATGAGAAGAAAATCCATGTATAAAATAACCTCAGCACAAACGAATATATGGAACAAAGAAACAATCAATACCACAAACACACACACACACACACACACAGAAGCACACACACACAATACAGCAAAATGGCAGCAATAAATTCATACCTATAGACAATTATATTGAATGTAACTGGATTAAATTAATCAATCAAGAGACAGAGAATAACAGAATGGATAAGACAGAGTGACCTAAAAATACACTGTCTGGAAGAGACACACATGTGACACAAAGACAAAAATAAATTAAAAAATCACTGGATGGAAAAACATGTATCAGACAAATGGCAACCAAAAAAAGGAAAAGTGGCAACACTAATTATGATAAAATAGAATACAAGGCAAAAATCAACAAAGGAGACAAGGAAGGATATTATATAATTATTAAAAAGTCAATTCAATCAGATGAACCATCATAAATATCTAAGCACCCAATGAAAGAATCCCAAAGTTTATAATTTAAACTTCAAGAGAATTAAAAATAGAAATAGACAATTCAATAATAATAGTTGAAAGCTTTAATTCACCACTTTTGAGGAAGTATGGAATAACCAGAAAGAAACATAACAATGATACAGATCTAAACAACACAGTCACTCTACTAGACCTCATAGATGTATACAGAACACTCCACCCAACAACAGTACAATATGCATTCTTTACCAGTGTACATGTAACTGTGTCCAGAGTAGACCATATGTTAGGTGACAAAGCAATGCTCAATAAATTTTAAAATATCAAAATACTACAAATCATCTTAGATCATAATGCTATAAAGTTACAAATAAACATCAGGAAGATCAAAGAAAAAAATACTAAATACATGGAAAGTTAGTAACACCCTGTTTAACACACTTAAACAGTAGTGGTAAATAGAGGAAATAAGAAAAATAAAATTTCTTGAGTCAAACAAGAATGAAAAAGAAAAGTAGGGGACCCAGCAAAAATAATGTTCAGAGGACACTTAATAGCAATACAAACAAGTATCAAAAAACATGAAAGAATCAAAATCAACAACTTAACAACTTCAACTATTACAAAAATTACAACAAATAAACCTACAGTCTTTGAAGAAAGGAAATAATAACTATTTGAGCAGAAATAAATGAAACAGAAAATAATAGAAAGAATAAACAAGAATAGAAGTTGATTCTTTAAAAGAATGAATAAAATTGTCAAACCACTGTCAAATTTAATAAAAGAAAAGAAAGGGAAGACACAAACAGCACAAATAAGAAATTAAATAGGCACTGTCCCAACAGAACCAATGGAGAGAAAAAGGATAGTGACAGAAAACTTTGAAGTACTGCACTTCAACAAATTTGAAAACCTGGAAAAAAATGACAAATTTTCAGAAACATGCTACCTATGCAGACTAAAGCAATCTAAGGTAGAAATTTTGAGCAAACCCATCACAAATGGAGAAATTGAATACAAGTCTTAAAAAAATGCTCAGTTAAAAAAGTCCTGGCCCAGATGGTGTCACTGGCAAATTCTACCAAACATTTATAGAAGAATTGATACCAACACTACTCAAACTATAACAGATTATAGAAATATGTAGAATAGTCTTGAATTCATTCTATGAAGCAAGCATAACCATGTCATCAAAACTAAGAAATGGTGTCACTAAGAAATAAAATTACAGAGCAATATCCCTCTAGAAAATTGACACAAAAATT
>NW_006921642.1:10238708-10250758 GCF_000298275.1 Orycteropus afer afer
AAGGTTGGGCAATCCTACTTCCGTAGTGATACTGCCTTGGAAACCCAAGGAGGGGTCACTATGAGTCGGGGCTGACTCGATGGCGTACAACAACAACAACAACAACATTCAATATTGCATTGGAAGTTGTAGCCAGAGCAATAAGGGAAGAAAGGGAAATAAAAGGCATCAAAATTGGCATAGAAGAAGTAAAACTATTTCTATTTGCAGATGATATGGTCTTCTACATACATAATCCTACAGACTCAAGAAGAAAAGTACTAGATATAATATTTTAGAAAAATTGTAGGGTACAAGATCAACATGCAAAAATCAATCAGATTCCTCTACACAAACAAAGAAACCAAGAAGGGGAAATCAGGAAAACTGTATCAACAGCAACTCAAAAGATGAAATACTTAGAAATAAATCTAACCAGAGACACAAAAGAGCAACCAATTCATACTTGCCAATAATTACATTGAATGACAATGGATTAAATGCACTACTCAAGAGATGGAGAGTTGCAGACTAGATATGCAAATATAATCCATCAATATGCTGTCTACATGAGACATACCTTAGAGACAAAGACAAAAATAGACTAAAAGTCAAAAGTTGGAAAAAGATATATCAAGTAAATGGCAACCAAAAAAGAGCAGGAGTGGCAATATTAATTTCTGGTCAAATTGACTTTCATACAAAAACCACCATAAGAGCAAGGAAGGACATTATATAATGATTAAAAGATGAATTGAACAAAAAGATAGAACTACAATAAATATCTGGTAGCATAGTGGCTAAGACACTTGCCTGCTAACCAGACGGCTGGCGGTTCAAACCCACCAGCCACTCCTCGGAAGGAAGGTTGGGCAATCCTACTTCCGTAGTGATACTGCCTCGGAAACCCAAGGAGGGGTCGCTATGAGTCAGGGCCGACTCGACGGCACATAACAACAACAACAACAACAATAAATATCTACTGGTAGCTCTGGTAGCATAGTGCCTAAGGCACTTGACTGCTAACCAGAAGGCTGGCAGTACAAACCCATCAGCCACTCCTCAGAAGGAAGGTTGGACAATCTACTTCCATAGTGATACCACCTTGGAAACCCAAGGAGGGGTCATTATGAGTCGGGTCCGACTTGATGGCATATAACAACAACACAACAAAGATCTATGGACCCAATGAAATAGTCCCAAAATACATAAATCAGACTTTAACAGAATTGAAAGGTACATAGATGATTCCACAGTCATAGTAGAAGACATTAATACACCACTTTCAATCACAGGTAGAACAACTTGAAAGAAACCTAAAAAAAAGACATCGAAGAACTAAAAAATACAATCCACTAACTTGACCTTATAGACATCTACAGAGCACTTCACCCAACAACAGCACAATATACATTATTTTCCTGTGCACATGGAACAGTCCCCATGATAGACCATATATTAAGCTATAAGTAAGCCTTCAAAATACAAAAAACATTGAGATGTCGCAAGGCATCTTCTTAGATCACAATGTTACAAAATTAGAGATCAAAAATAAGATCAGTGGAAGAAAAACAAACGCATGGAAACTGAACAACACTCTCCTTCAGAATAACTGGGAAATAAAAGAAAAAAAAAATGAAATTAAAAAATTCCTTGAATCAAATGAGAATGAAAACACAACCTACCAAAATCATTGGGACACAATAAAAACAGTGATCAGAGGCCAATTGATAGCAATAAATGCACACATCAAAAAAGAAGAAATAGCTAAAATTAACACTAAACCAACAATTAGGAAAAAGAAAAAAAAAAAAAAAAACAAGAAAAGCCTGTAGTCACCATAATAATAATAATAATAATAATAGTAAAGATGCAAGCCAAAATCAATGAAAGGGAAAATAGAAAGACAATAGAAAAAATCAACAAGATGAGAAGTTGGTTTTTAGAAAAGATTAATAAAATGACAAACCACTGGCAAATTTAACAAAGGAACAGAGGGAGAGAATATAAATAACATGAATAAGAAATGAAATTGGTGACATCACAACAGAATCAGCAGAAATAAAAAAAAAATAATAATAATATCAGGATACTATGAAGGACTGTACTCCAACAAATTTGAAAATCTGGAAGAAATAGGTTTCTAGAAACACACTACTTACCCAGTCTAACACAGACTGAAGTGGAAAAGTTGAACAGACCTGTAACAAAAGAAGAAATTGAACAGGTCATAAAAAATTACCAACAAAAAAAAAGTCCTGGCCCAAATGGTTTCACTGGAGAATTCTATCAAACTGTCAGAGAAGAACTGACACCAATCCTACTCAAACTATTCCAAAATACAGAAAAGGATGCATCCTCCCAAATTTGTTTTATGAAGCAAGCATAACCATGATATCAAAACCAGGCAAAGACATTGCTAAAAATAAAACTATGGACCAATATCCCTCATGAATATAGAAGCAAAAATCTTCAGCAAAATCCTAACCAACACACCCCAACAATGTATTAAAAAAAAAATTCATTATGACCAAGTGGGGTTCTTGTCAGGTATGAAGGATGGTTCAACATTAGAAAATCAACATCATCTGCCACATAAATAAAACAAAGCTAAAGAACCACATGATCACATCAATAGATGCAGAAAAGTCATCTGATAATATCCAATACCCATTCCTTATTAAAACTCTCAGCAAAATAAGAATAGAAGGGACATTCCTCAACATAATAAATGGCATATATGCAAAATGAACAGCAAACATTATTCTCAATGGAGAGAGACTAAAACCTTTTCTCTTATGAACAGGAACCAGAAAAGGATACCCTCTATCACCATTTCTATTCAACATTGTATTGGAAGTCCTAGCCAGGGCAATAAGAAAGAAAGGGAAATCAAAGGCATCCAAATTGGTAAGGAAGAAGTCAAACTATCCCTTTTTCCTGTTGATATAATCCTATACCTAGAAAACTCAGGAAACTCAGTAAAAAATCTACAGGAACTAATTGAGAGATTTAGCATTGCAGCAGGATACAAGATCAACATCCAAAAATCAGTTGGATTCCTCTCCACTAGCAAAGACATTACTGAAAAAGAGCTAGGAAGATGGGGGAGGATAGGAAGGAAGGAAGAAGGAAAGAGGTGGACACTGGGAGGAAGAAGGAAAAAGGTTGTTACAGTACAGGGATTACAATGAATGTCACAAAATACAATGTGTATGAGTTGTTGAATGGAAAACCAATTTGCTCTATAAGCTTTCACCCAAATCACAAACAGACAAAAAAAAAATCTAGGCGATTATTTTTTATTCATTAATATTTTTAAGAATAGCCAGAGTATGCTGATAATAATTTTAAAAATACAACTTTGTGTCAACTTTTGTTGTTTTTATCTTGTTAATGGAACTGCATGGAATATTGTAGCATGGTGAGATAGTCAACATATTTGTGGTTCATATTAAGGCATAGAGTCAGGAGGTTTATTTAACTCTTTATTAAGTCTGTGAAGGTGTACTGCTGTCCTTGTTAACTTAAATCAAGTTATTTCTGGAGTTTTCTGTGTATTGGAGTAAGGAAAAGATGAGTAGCTAAATTCAAATTGCTATGAGAGTATATTGATTTCATTTAGTAACCAAAGTATATCTGGCAGGGGTGATACAGTTGTCATCACCACCCAAACAAGCTTACAAAAATTGACTATCAATCTTAAATATCCATACATTTTCTGAACTGACCAACCTTAGACTTAAATAACACACTCCTTCATATGTTTAATTATTTGAAAAAGTAGTTATTCTTGTTTTTATTTTTTTTCTCAAGATAGGTTTGTTTTTATGATTTGTTGGGGATTTGATTATGGGAGTGCTATGGGAGTGATATATAGGGATTTCTATTTAGCTTTCCAACTATAATAATTATTACATAACAACAGGGGATTCTGACAATTAAAAAGTATTCTAGCTGTATGACCTGGATCTGGGGAAATAGACATGAGCATACTGTGAGAGAGAATTGGGACAACTTAATTTGTTGTTTGAACTCCATGCAATTCCACTTTGTTGAAAAGAAGAAAGATAATGGATTTCAAAATTCAGCAAAGCTGGTATCTAATGTATTTTTATTTCACTGATTCATAGTTACTGTGATATAGTGATTCTGACTTCGTTGAAGCCTAGGAAAATTTAGAACTAATTTATGATATTCTCACAGTATTTTAGATTTATATATACCTAATATCTCTTCATTGTAAGGACTATCTATCTCAGATTTTGGAATTGTTTGAGGAGAAAAGCTCTCACATTTATGACTTCAATCAGGTCTCTATGCACTCTAATCAGAGTATGTTTATATACAAATAAAATAATACCTTAGTGAGCTAATAGTAATTGCTGTTGTTGTCGTTAGGGGCCATCGAGTCATCTCTGACTCATAGCAATCCTATACACAGCAAAATGAGATAACACCCAGGGCTGCGCCTGCTCCAAAATCCTTGCTATACTTGAGCCCATTGCAGCAGGCACTGTGTCAATCCATCTCGGTGAGGGACTTCTCCTCTTTTGTCCACCTGCCACCTTACCAAGCATGACATCCTTCTCCAGGAAATGGTCCCTTCTGATAACATGACGAAAGTACGTGAAATGAAATCTGGCCATTCTCACTTTCAAGGAGCATTCCAACTGCACTTCCTCTAGGACAGATTTGTTAGTTCTTTTAACAGTCCATGGTACTCTCAGCATTCTTTGCCAGCACCACAACTCAAAAGCATCAACTCTTATTCAGTCTTCCTTATTCATTGTCCAGCTCTCACGTGCATATGAGGTGATTGAAAATACCTTGGCTGTGTCAGGTGCAACTTAGTCCTCAAGGAGACATCTATGCTCTTCAGCACTTGAAAGAGGTCCTTTGCAGCCAATTTGACCAGTGTTGTACATTGTCTGAGGAGCTCTGGTAGCATAGTGCCTAAGGCACTTGGCTGCTAGCCAGAAGGCTGGCAGTTCAAGCCCACCAGCCACTCCTCGGAAGGAAGATGGGACAATCTACTTCCGTAGTGATACTGCCTCGGAAACCCAAGGAGGGGTCGCTATGAGTCGGGTCTGACTTGACAGCACATAACAACAACACATCGTCTGACATCCTGACTGCTGCTTTCATTGGCATCATTGTAGAACCAACCAATGTGAAGTCTTTGGCAACTTCAATCTTCTCCATTTATAGTGATGATGCTTATTGATATAGTTGTGAGGATTTTGGTTTTCTTTAAATTGAGATGTAATCCATATTGCAGACTATATTCTTCAGTCTTCATCAATAAGTGTTTCAAGTCAACCTCACTTTCAGCAAGCAAAGTTGTGTCATCAGTGTATCACAGGTTGTTAATATTTCTTCCTCCAATCTTGATGCCCCATTGTTCTTCATATAGTCCAGCTTCTCAGTTATTTGCTCAGCATATAGAATGAAGGTATGGTGAAAGGATGCAACCCTGACCCATTCCCTTCTTGATTTTAAACGATACAGTGTCCCCTTGTTCTGTTTGAATGACATTCTCCTGGTTTATGTACAGGTTCCTCATGAGTACAGTTAAGGGTTCTGGAATTCCCATTCTTCTCAATGTTATCCACAATTTCTTATGATCCACACAATCAAATGATTTTTCATGGTCTAATAACAATGTTATTAAACAACAAGGGATATCATAGCTGCTGTAAGATGGATCTTGGTTCAAGGCAAAGAATACCAGAAAGATGTTTAATTGTGTTTTATTGACTAGGCAAAGACATTTGATTGTGTGGAACATAAGAAACTGTGGATAACATTGAGAAGAATGAGAATTCCAAAGCACTTAATTGTACTCACGAGGAACATGTACATTGACCAGGAGACTGTTGTTAGAACAGAACAAGGGAAGACTGCATGGTTTAAAATCAAGAAGAGAGTGCGTCTGGGCTGTATCCCTTACCCATACTTATTCAATCTACACGCTGAGCAAATAGTCTAAGAAGCTGGACTATATGAAGAAAAATGTAGCATCAAGTTTGGAGGAAGAATCATTTACAACCTGCAATACCCTGACGATACAACTTTACTTGCTCAAAGTGAGGATGACTTGATGCATTTACTGATGAAGATTGAAGAATATAGTCTGCAGTATGGATGACATCTCAATATAAAGAAAACAAAAATCCTCACAACTGGACCAATAAACAGCATCACGATAAATGGAGAAAAGTTTGAGGTTGCCAAAGAATTCACATTGCTTGGTTCTGCAATTAACTCCAATGGAAGCAGCAGTCAGGACATTAGACAAAGTATAGCACTGGGCAAATCAGCTGTAAAGGACCTCTTTCAAGTGCTGAGGAGCAAAGATGCCTCCTTGAGGACTAAGGTATGCCTGACACAAGCCATGATATTTTCAATCACCTCATATGTATATGAGAGTTGGATAATGAATAAAGAAGACCAAAGAAGAGTTGATGCTTTTGAGTTGTAGTGCTGGTAAAGAATACTGAAAGTACCATGGACTGCTAAAAGAACTAACAAATCTGCCCTGGAGGAGGTGCAGTCAAAAAGCTTCTTGGAAATGAGAATGGCCAGACTTCATCTCACATATTTTCGTCATGTTATCAGAAGGGACAATTCCTTGGAGAAGGATGTCATGCTTTGTAAGGTGGAAGGTGGATGAAAGAGGGGACAGCCTTCAATGAGATGGATTGACATGGTGGCTGTGACAATGGGCTCAAGTATAGCAAGGATCATGGAGCTGGTGTGGGATCAGGTGGTGTTTCATTCTGCTGTTCATTGGGTAGCTATGAGTTGCAAACAACTCAATGGCACCTAACAACAACAAAAATAGCTCCTTGGTTCTCATTCAGCATAAAGTTTAGCCAACAAGGTTATTAAACAAAATAAAACATTTCTGATTGTTCAAGATTTCTCATTCTATGCAGAGTATTTGAGTAAGGGCTCACTTTGAGAAGTTCACTCAAAGTTTAAGTTTTTTTTTTTTTTTCCCTGGTTGCTTGTTCACCCCTGGAATCCTTTCTGAAAATATTATTAATATAAGTAAGTCCTATAATTATAATAATATCACACACAAGTAAAATATTCCTGAAGATAATTCAAAAATTGTTGCAGCAGTGTATTTATAGGGAACTTCCAGAAATGCAAGCTGGTCTCATAAGAGGACTTGGAATGAGGGATATCACTGTTGATGTCAGATGGATCTTGGCTGAACACAAAGAATACCACACAGATGTCTATTTGTGTTTTATTAACTTTGAAAATGCATTTGATTTTGTGGATCATAACAAATTGTGGATACCATTGAGAAGAATGGGAATTCCAGAACACTTGATTGTGCTCATGAGGAACCTGGACATAGAGTAGAAAGCTATTGTTCCAACAGAACAAGGTGATACTGTGTGGTTTAGAGTAAGGAAGGGAGTGTGTCAGGGTTGTATCCTTTCACTATACTTATTCAATCTATATGATGGGCAAATAATCCAAAAAGCTGGACTATATGAAGAAGAATGCAGGGTCAGGAATGGAGGAAGACTCATTAACAACCTGCAATATGCAGATGACACAACCTTGACTACTGAAAGTGAAGATGACTTGAAGCACTTACTGATGAAGATTGAAGAATATGGTCTGCAGTAGGATTACATCTCAACATACAGAAAATGAAAATCCCCACAACTGGACCAATAAGCAACATCATGATAAATGGAGAAAAGACTGAGGTTGTCAAAGACTTCACATGGTTTGGTTCCACAATCAACACAAGTGGAAGCAGCAGTCAAGAAATTAGATGACATATTACATTGGACAAATTGGCGCAAAAGACTACTTTAAAGTGCTGGAGAGCAAAGATGTCTCTTTGAAGACTAAGGTGTGCCTAACCCCAGCCATGGTATTTTCAATTGCCTCATATGCATATGAGAGCTGGATAATGAATGAGGAAGACTGAAGAAAAGTTAATGGTTTTGAATTGCGGTGTTGGTGAAAAATACTGAAAGTTCCATGGACTGCCAGAAGAACTATACATTTGTTCTGGAAGAAATGCAACTAGAATACTCCTTGAAAGTGTGAATGGTCAGACTTTACCTCACATACTTTGGTCAGGTTGTCAGAAGTGACCATTCCTTGGAGAAGGAAATCATGCTTGGAAAAGTGGAGGGTCATCAAAGAAGGGGAAGACCCTCAATGAAATGGATTGACACGGTGGCTGCAACAGTGAGCTCCAGTATAGCAAGTATTGTGAGGCTGGCACAGGACCGGCAGTGTTTTGTTGTGTTGTGCATAGAGTTGTTATAAGTCAGAGCTGACTCGATGGCACCTAACAAAAACAACACAACATAATTCTGATGCTGTGACATTTTCTTCTGATAGATATCATCCTTGAATGGTGAATATCTGACTAAAGTTCTAGGTCTGGATATAATAAACAGCAGATAAGTAAGTAAATGTGTTGGGGAGAAGGTGATTTTCTTCTTATTCTGAGGTAAGTCACTCATGTAAGGGCTACTAAAAGAGGTATGGAAAATGGACATTGTTTATTCCCCCCCCCCTTATATGCTAATAAATTTCCTTTTCTACTCTTTGGTAAAAAAAAAAAAAAAAAAGTCATTAATGTTGCTTCCATTCAAGGACCCTAAGAGATAAATAAATAAAAGTATGTTTCCTACAAGTTATGTAAAGGCATTGCAGAAGGAAGAATTGGCAACTGATAAATGTATGTATGTACGGGAGGACTCAGAGAATATGGGTCAAGTCACTGGATTCAGCCTCTTTTTTATACCACTAAGAGCCCTTGTGGTTAAGTGCTTAGATGATAAAAAAAAAGGTTGCTGGTTAGCGCCCACCAGCCACTCTGAGGAAGAAATATGTGGTGATACGATTACTTTACCATCCTCTTGCCATCAAGTCAAATCCTGCTCATAGCAATCACATAGGACAGAGTAGAACTGCCTCATGAGCTTTCCAAGGCTGTGATCTTTATGGATATAGACTCACGTCTTTCTTCCATGGAACCACCAACATTTTGGTTAGCAGCAAAGTGCTTAACCACTGCACCACGAGGACTGCTTCTGTAAAGATCACAATCTTGGAAACTCTATGAGGCAGTTCTACTCTGTCCTATAGGGCCACTACCAGTCAGAATTGACTTGACAGCAATAGATTAACTGGTTAGTATACCACTGCAGTTAGATATAGTTGCTGTTAGTGGACCACTAAAGCCTACAATGTAAATTTTATTTTATATTTCATCTTCATATTAGCTAATTGAGCTTAAATATCCTTAATGGAAAGATAAATATGAATAATCTGGGAAAACAGGCTTTAATTTTGACTCCCAAGGGGCTTAGGACAAAATAAAACAAAACAAAACACTGTACACTCTAGACTTTGTAGAGAGAAGTGGTGCTCCACATAACATAAATCTTTATGGAAAAGTAGGAAGGAAGCTGAGAGCATGGGTAGATGAAGAAATGAAAAGTGACAAATATCTATATAAGGTCAAAACTTTATTATAGGTTAATATTAAATGGCCTTTCCACCATTTTCCACCCTCCAGGCAATTTAGACAATAATTATGCCATAAATTTGCTTTTCTTCAAACAATATTATTATTTAAATTGAATATATAGGTTTACAGTTGATCCTTGAACAAAGCTAGGGTAAGGGCAGCAAATTCTTATGTAGTCAAAAATCCTTATATAACTTTGGAGTTAACTACTAACAACATACTGTTGACTTTACTGATAATATACAGAGTCCTGGTCATAAACCCGACCACATTTTCACATAACAGTAGCGTTAGCCTTCCCTTCCTGCCTTAAATCCTTATGCTCACTTCTCTTCCTTTCTAATGTCTTTTGTGGCACTTCCCTCCCCACCCCCCAGAATAGGACATGTTCATCTGCATTAAAATCCTGCTCAGGCAGATATCTTTTTTCCTCAGTAATTTTCCTAATGGAATCTGGGAACTTGTCTGCTGCCTCTTGGTCATCAGAAGCTGCTTTTCCTATTTTCCTGGCACTTTTTAAGCCAAACCTCTTTATAAAATGATCAAACCATCCTTTGCTGACATTAAATTCTCCAGTTTTAGATCTTTCAACTTCTTTTTGCTGTAAATTTTCATAGAATGATTTCACTTTTTCTCAAATCATATTAGTCTATAGGTATGCCTTTCTTATAGAAATTCTGCACTCACATAAAAGATACATATTCAATATGAGGTATTAAGGTGTTTTGCAAAAAGTGTTAAGGTTTTTATGCCTGCAGGTGTAGCTGCAGTGACAGCTTCATGAATTTCATTTTCTTTCTTTTCTTTTCTTTTTTTTTTTTTACAGTGGTCCTTATGTTGGATTTATTTATCTTGAAATGGCGGACAAACACAGATCCAAACATCAACCTATGAAGCAGTTCTTGTTTTTCTTGTAGTGTCAAGACTTTTCCCTGATTCTTGAGATCTCTCCCAGCATCACAACTGGAACTTCTTTTGGGTTCTGTGATGTGACTCAAGGTTTCTGGGATTGCACTAAACATGATGAAAAATACACAAAAGCCATGAAAGAGCACTTTTTTTTTTTTTTTTACTGTGATATGTAGTTAATCTGAGAGCTGAACTGTCCATGCAGAAATGATTTAAGTGATATTTTAAGCAGATGCATGTAACACTTAAGCTCACCACAATAGGGACAGGAGTTGGCTAGGAAATTATTATAGTCATACAGTATCTACTACAGTTAATTTTATGCAGTTATGACTTAATATGGCATCTTTAGGTTTGTTTACATTCCTCTTGACAATGAATGCCACCATATATGGTCTATAAGTCTTTGTGTGCATAAGTTTTGATAAATTTTTACTTTTTATAATTAATTTGTATATATTTTATGATAGTAAATGATATACTAAGAAAGTATCTACATATATTTTATCCATTCATAGCTTATCTTTTTCTTAACTCTTTCACTACTTCTAGGCTATGCAGTTAGTTTGCTAGTTTTTTCAAATGATTGTAAATCTCCAAAAATATTTATAATACACTTATTGAAAATGATACACATAAATGGATGTATGCAGTTCAAACCCATGTTATTCAAGGACAATCTGAATTTATCCCTTGCTACTTCATCTTGTTCTTTTATTTTCAGCTTTTCTTACAGTTGTACATTAATAACACTTTTCCTCAATATGTAAGTGAAAAATATACACTCTCAATATTAAGGTTAGTTTTTAATATCTAAGAAATACAAAGCCTCCTTGATGAAAATTTGAAAATAATACCAATAATTACATCATCCAGATATGAATCTTTTATATATACTTTCCAGTAGTTCTATAGATTATTTTCCTTTCTCTTTATTTGATTAATGAAATATTATTTCCTACATACAATAGATTATGGAGTGTTACTGAGAAAGATCTTAAAAACACAAAAACTATTTAAATTTTCTCCCCTTTCTTACAGGATATAAATTTCAGTGAAAGCTATTTCCTCTAATTCTTTAAACTGATTTTTTTAAAAACTATCTTTTCTTAAGTTCTGTAATATTCTTTTTTTTTTAATTCTCATTAAAATTAATTAAAATTAATTTTCATTTTAATTTATTTAATTTCAATCAGTTGCTGGGAATTGTGTATATCAATGTTTTTCAATTCTGGCTGAAATTTTATTCACTTGAGGATGTTTTAAAACATACCGATGATGTTGCAGTACCATTCCCAAACAAATTAACTCAGATTTTCCAGTTGTGCTGCCCTTTTTTTTTTTTTTTAATATCAGCAAGTTATTTTAATTGCAGTCATGATTGTGATCTTGTTATAGACAGTGCCGAATCCAAGAAGACATAGATGGTGATTCATGGCTTCCTGTGAAACAGTAATGTTTTTAATATCAGCAAGTTATTTTAATTGCAGTCATGATTGTGATCTTGGTATAGACAGTGCCGAATCCAAGAAGACATAGATGGTGATTCATGGCTTCCTGTGAAACAGTAATGTTCTCAATTTGGAAGAAAAAATAAATAACAAACTTTAATAATACTAATTAACTCAGAAGGGGCAGA
>NW_006921642.1:10258898-10260221 GCF_000298275.1 Orycteropus afer afer
GCCATCTTGCCCCGCCTCCAATTATGAAGTAGTTTTAATTCTAATCCTGCTTCATTTCCTTTCACAAAGCAATGGTTTCAAACAGGACAGATGGGACAGTGTACCAATAGCAACTATTTTAAGAATAGCATATGCTAAATATATCCTATTACTTGTTTTAGGATTAATTTCATTTAATAGTTTTCCACATAAATGTTTACTAGCTGAAGTCTCTAATTGAATAATTATAGAGTCAACAATATATTTGGTAGCATTCTAATCTGAGCTTAGATGAGCCAAGTATTTTGGAAAAAGATGATTTATAAAATTAAAAATTCATTTTTTATTAATGATGTACTTGCAGCTATCCTTATAAGAGCCTTGGTTTCCTGCTTGCATCATAAAATAGTCAATGATAATAAGAAATATTCATGTATAAATTATAGTAATGCAATTATTTTGATTGAATTGCCCAATTGTCTGGCACCATGCATAGTGACCTAAAGTTACTAATGTGACATAAGGTTTACTAACTTTTATGAGGGACTGATGGTTGTGTCAGAACCTTCCACTCTGGAGACCCGAGTTTGATTGTCAGCCAATGCACAGCATGCACAGCCACCACCATTACATCAGTGATAGTTTGCATATTTCTATGCTACTGGACAGGTTTCAGTGGAGCTTCTAGACTAAGACTGACTAGGAAGAAAGACCTGATGAACTATTTCTGAGAATCAGCTAATGAAACACTATGGATAACAAAGGTCCAATCTGGAAAAGATTATGGTGATGGTAAAGGTCCACGTAGTGTTTTATTCCATTGTGCATAGGATTGCCATGACTCAGGACACATTGCTGACAGCTAACATCAATAGCAGTGATCATTTTGGCTGATTTTAAAGTAATTATGTGTTAATTTCCATGTTATTTTGTGACATTAAGTCAAATCTAACTCATAGCAACCCTACAAGATAAAGCAAAACTTCTCCTTAGTTTCCTAGGCTGTAAACTTTATGGTAACATATCACTAGGTATTTTCTCCTGCACGGATGCTTAATGATAAATTTGAATATTTGTTATTTCTTAATAAATATTTCCAGTTTTATATTTGAAAGACTAACTGTATGTACAGATTTTATAATAAAGGATAGATATATTTTTCCTTTCTTGTGACCCATTTTAATTCTAGTTTTATCAATGTGATCTTAGTCCCAAAATATGAAAGGGTTTCCTATTAGACTAGTAGAAGTTTTCTGAGTAAATGTAAAATTTTGCAGTATGATGTCAGAATAAATTTTGTATAGAAAATAGACATTTTCATGTTTCTTTTTCCAAACTAGTATT
>NW_006921642.1:10260696-10262222 GCF_000298275.1 Orycteropus afer afer
ACATTACTAGACCTCTCATGGTACAGTGTTTAAGGTGTGTGCCTGCTAAGCAAAAGGTTGATGGTTCAAACCCACCAGCTGCTCTGCAGAAGAAAGATGAAGCAGTCTGTTTCCACAAAGATTTACAGTCTTGAAAACTCAATGGGGGTTGCTATAAGGCAGAATAGATTTGATGGCCATGAATTTGAGTTTGAGACCTAAAATAGAGAGACCTAAAATAGAATATGCTGTTTTCAGTGTAATAGCATAATTCTGGTATTATCTATTTCTATAGATTATATATATTAAATTACGAATAATATAAGAAATTTATTATACTTAGAAACAATGCCAGACAACAAAGAGAAGACGTTGTATTTTACTTTAAGTCTATAATGTGGACATAGACTTTATCCACATTTGCATACAATCTTTTAAATAGTAATAGTCTGGAACTTGCTCTTGAACTGAGAGTAGCTAAAGCAAATGGAAGAAATGATAAGATAAAAGAGCTGAACAGAAGATTTCAAAGAGCAGCTAGAGAAGACAAAGTCAATTACTATAATGAAATGTGCAAAGACCCAGAGTTAGAAAACCAAAAGGGGAGAATGCATTCCACATTTCTCAAGCTGAAACAACTGAAGAAAAAAAATCAAACTTTGAGTTGCAATAGTGAAATAGTGAAATGGACCAAACATGCAATAAAGATACATTTATAATTTTATACATTTATAATTACTGTTGATTTAAAATATGCCATTCCCAAAACCTGCATGGTACATGAAAGAAAATTGACATTTTTCTGTTACGCTTAAAGATAGAGCAAGATCAGCAGACATAGGTGGAAGTTCTGTACAATAACTGACTTTCTTAGAATTACACTATCCATCTAGTAGTTGAAAGCTCTGTTTTTTGTTTTTTTGAGCTGTTGAAACATAATATACTCATCTGGATTACTTTGAAAAACCACCTTGATCTTGAGATTCTATTATTTCAATAATTATATATTATATCCCTGGATAATAAAATAAATGTATTGCTACAGTTTAAATAGCAAATATGTAAGAAATAGGGCATTTTTGTTATTCTAATATTGATAAAATATCAGCAATATATTGTATGGACTTATGTCACTGATATTATTAAATATGTATAATTGTATGGAGTAGAAATAATTTTCTTCACTTTAGTCAGAAAATTTCAAAAAACATATATATGATGTTCTGTGAAGAAGTCTGAAAGTATAAAAAGGAGAAACAAAAATGTTTTAAGGAATAATAAAGACCACAAAACAAAAATATCAGAGTCAGAACCAGGATAAGAAGCTTGCCTTTGTCATAGCATTTTAATGCTCAAGTTTTGATTATAAGATTTTCTCAGTGAATGAACGTATAAATGAGTAATGAAGCAAGCAGTTTGTTTCCAAAACTTCAGTGAAATTTCAAAAGAGCCTGCCCATTGGAGTATAAGACCAGGTATAAAGATATAGGAAAACATGGCCCTATGTTCAATTCTCTTTGTGACAATGTACAAAATAGTTTTTTATT
>NW_006921642.1:10262952-10264592 GCF_000298275.1 Orycteropus afer afer
CCCGTAAACAATTTTTGTAAAAATTTTTCTGTGCTATTGGTTACAATTTTTGCAGTATGTCAAATAGTCATTATTTCCATTCTGCTTCTTTGGTTTCCATTGATCTAGCTTCCCTTCCATTCCTTGCCTTCTCAACCTTGCTTTTGGGTAAATGTTGCCTGTTTGGTGTCATATAGTTAATATTTTAAGGAAGATATTCCTTATGAGTGTAGTGCATAAGGCATTTGACTGCTAACCAGAAGGCTGGTGGTTCAAACCCACCAGCCACTCCTTGGAAGGAAGGTTGGACAATCTACTTCCATAGGGACATCGCCTTGGAAACCCCAGGAGGAATAGTTATGAGTTGGAGCTGACTGGATGGCAGTGTGTGTGTAGTACAATTTAGCTCACTAATGTCTAGGATATTTATCTTTATGGATTCCATTTCATTTTTTACAACTTCCAATTTTCTTAGATTCATGTTTTTACATTGTATGTTTTGATTATTAATGAATGTGCGCAGCTGTTTCTTCTTATTTTTAGTCCTGGCACATCAGCAAATGAAAGTCCCAAAAGCTTTACTCCATTCACCTCATTAAGATTGACTCTACTTTGAGGAAGTAGCTCTTCCTTAGTTGTATTTTAAGTGTATTCCAACCTGGGGTGCTAATATTCAAGCACTATATCAGATAATGCTTCACTTCTTTTCATAACATTTTACAGTAACATATCTGACAAAGCTTCACAGTTATTCATAAAGTTTCCAATTTTTTTTTTTCAGAAATGGAGAATGAAGTTGTTCCTCCTAGTCCAACCAAGCTTTGCTGAAACCTGTCCACGGGTGATCTTACTGGTATTTAAAGCACCAGTGGCATAGTTTCCAGCATCATAACAACATGCAAGTACCACAGTACAACAAACTGATAGACAAATGCTGGTATGGGAAAGTTTGAATCAGACAATCATATGGTCTACTATGCCAAAAATGACAAATTGAAGAGGAATCACATGACATTCATCATCAAAAAAGACATTTCAACATATATCTTGAAATACAATGTTGTCATGATAGCATAATATTCATAGACAGATAAGGAAGTCCAGTTAATTAGTTAAATTTGAGCACTAGCCACTAAAACAAAACATGAAGAAATTGAAGATTTTAACAACTTCTGCATGCTGAAATGGACCAAACATGCAATAAAGATACATTTATAATTACTGTTGATTTAAAATATGAAAGTTAGAAACAAAGAAAAAGCATCAGTGGTTGGAAAACATGGTCTCGGTGAAAGAAATGATGCTAGACACCACATTGTAGAATTTTACAAGGCCAGTGATTTAGTCATTGTAAATATTTTCTTTTAACAACATAAATGGCAACCATACACATGGACCTTACCAGATGGAATACACAGGAATCAAATAAACTACATCAGTGGAAAGAGACGATGGAGAAGCTCAACATCATCAGTCAGAATGAGGCCAGGAATGGCAAGTTTGACTTAAAGCTGAAGAAGATTAAAACAAGTTCAAAAGAGCCAAAATAAAACCTTGAGTACATTGCACCTGAATGTAGAGACCATCTGAAAAACAGATTTCACACATTTAACACCATTATGAAGACCAGACTAGTTGTGGGATGACATCAAGAGCATTAT
>NW_006921642.1:10265297-10282631 GCF_000298275.1 Orycteropus afer afer
TGGATGGCGTACAACTGAACAGTGTATCATTCTTTTGTACATTGGGTTGCAGTGAGTCAGAACTGACTGGATAGCACCTAACAACATCAACAACATAATTCTATTACTGTTTTTTTTTTTTTTTTTTCCCTCAGGAAGGTTTTTATTCTTTCTTTTTGCTCATTTGCTTGAGCCATCTTATCCTGTTTGTTCATATACTTTGTTATTGTCTATTGTCTCTAGGGCATTAAAGTGTTCATTTATTTATGTATTTATCTACGGATTGTATGTGTTTGTTTTGTGTTCAGTTTTTTGTTTTCTTATGATTTATCCACTGCTTTGTTTCTTCTCTTCCTCTGGAATGTCTTTCTTTCTCTCTATTCCTTTAAGTTTTCTTTTGTGGTTCTGGAGTAGGTGTGACTTTGGTGGTGGATGCTGGCTGGGTATGATTTCCTATCACTAATGGGTATGGTGGGTCACACTTAATATGAAAATTCTCTGTGGTTAGCCTCAAATGTCTTCCCTTACCAGATTGAGTGGTGTTGGAAGAGCAGGCTCTTGCACTGATATTGGGTGACAAATATTGGATGATGAGGGTCTCCTTCCACAGCCCTTGCAGGACTGAGATGTCCTTCCAGATTGGTGTTAGCAGTTAGTGGATTCTTGAGGTAAGAGCAGGGCATCTCCTTTATCCACTGTGAGGGAATGATACTCAAATAGAGGGGTAGGCCTGCTATGCATGTGTAAATTGGTGTCTCAGTAGGTATGATAACAAGAAGCTTCAGTATATGTATAGACAACCTACAGGAATACTTTGGATGTGGGATGGATGATGTTTCAGCCTGATGGACATTCATTGAGAGCAGTAGGCCCTCTGGCTTGTCATTTGGCAGAGGTGCAGGTAGCACCTTTCAGGATGTGATGGACACTTTTCATAAAGTAATTTGTCTGTCCAGCTGGTCACCAGGCTTGAATGCAGAGAGCATTCTGCATTGGATTGGGTGTTGTTTGTGCACATCGCCAGTTGTGGGGTAGTCAGAGTAAAGGTACATGTGTACCAGATCCAGTTCATGTTCTACTCACCTTGCTTCACTCTGGATTTGTCTGTAGTATCTCTGTCTCCTATTAGGGATTCTGTGAAGTGTCTTTCTCTGCTCCTCATCTGGGACTGCTGCTTGCTCTGTCTCAAGTTGGCCGTGGTGTGCCAGGCTGGCTGGGAGGGTGACTATGGTCCGTAAATCTCCTCATTTGCTGTTTTCATCCAGATTCTCCTTCCCTTCAGTGTTCAATCTAATTCTTCATTTTTCTGTTTGCTGTTCTATGTTCCCAGATTGTTATCCATATCTGTTTCACTTGATTTCTTAGTTCTTTGATTGAAAAAGTCATGGTGTGTGTGTACTAAGTCACTATTTTGGGCCATCCCACATAGTTAGCTCATTTCTAGTAAAAGTTATATTGGAGAATAAAACTTTGGATCTTTGGCCATATTGACTTCTTAATGTGTATATATATATATATATATATATATATATATATCTTTAACTACTCAAACTCCATTTAATTCCAAGCAATTCTAAGCAACAGCAGACCCACTGAACTTACCACATTCTTAAAAGGAGACTTGATTTTACCTTTATAGAACACATTGGAAAGCTCAGTGATAGCTGAGCCTGCAGTGCAAGTCCCTTTCTCTCAAATCCTGAGTGAGAAAAGAAGAGAAAGGTCAGTTTTTATCTAGTAGCCATCCCTATACAGGAACACAGGAGTTTAGAAAATGGTTTTTCTTCTAGCATCTGGTACTGATTTGCTGCATGATATTGACTGAGTCTTTTAATTCCCTTTAAGTTTACCTTTTCAGTTTAAACTGAAGACAATAATATTTACCATAGAATATTTTTTGAAGGATTTAATAAAATAACATAAAGAACATATCTTAAAATGCAGTCTTGTGTTTTCTGAAACATAGTTTTGATACCTGTCATATTTATCCCTTTTTAATATCTGTTTCTCAGACCCCACAGATAGTGAGACCCTAAATAATACAAATTTTGGGAACCAACATTGACACAAACAGTATTTGGATACATAACTTCATAAACATTTAAAAAGTATTATTATTATATCTAAAATATTTGTAGTAATTTTATGACAAGATTAGGACTTAGATACATAATTCAGCAAAATTTGTCTCTCATATTTTCTTTTCAATTTAACAAATTTATCAATGTTCCAGTGATTATACTTTTGTGAGGGCCTTTTTATTTTTTTTAATTTCAGGAAAGAACACATTTGATTTTCAACATTTCTGCCTTTCTTATTTATACTGACAATATCATTTTTCTATAATTTTCGGTTTGTAGATGGAAAGTGAATACATATTAACATCATTCATTTCATTTTATGTCATCTAGGTTAATGTCAACCTGGTTAATGCAGAGATCTTGGTATTCTTGTCAAAATCATAAAACAGCTCTTATTGCCCATTTGTTTTGATACTTGTTCTTAATATTTTAATTTAGATGAGTTTGACTTTGAATTGTTTTCCTTTCAAATATGAGAAATTTCTGAGCAAAAAGTGTGAGTAACTAGTTGTGTGGAATTCCAGAATACCACTCAGACCCCTGAGAGAGAAGTGTGCCAAAAGGTCTGACCCGCACTCCAGTATGCTCATCAGGGGTGCCCAGTAAACTCCTGGAGCAAATTTGCATGCCTCTACTTCACTGAAAACCGTGAAGAGCTGAGTGTGTTTGGCAGGAGACTGTAACATATGCATATTTAACACACTCCCTTGCAGTCACATAACAAGTTGAAAGATTTAAGTTCAGAAAACCAAGATCAGGAACAGAAAATGGAAAGGGGCTTTACATACACAACACAGCTGATGAAAGACTGCTTGTGATGTAATCTGACCTCTTGACTGAGTGCCAAGAGCTGGAGTCTGTCTGGGGTCTGAGATATAGATATTAAGCCTACAGAACCTGAAAATGCTAATCTGAATGGTGACAAAATAAAGGATAGGGAGAAAACATGCAAAATTGGTAGCCCAAATGTAGTTTTAAAATGCCTTAGAATTACTATCCTAAAACACTAAAACCAGTTTTTAGAAATGACTTAAATGCTAAATACTGCTTATCCAATCAGACAACTTGTTGCAGATATAGCTTTGTAGGATTCACTTTTAAGACTCAATTTAAAATCGGTACATTAATACATCAGATTTACTAAGATTTGTTAAAATCTTTTTTCTGTTGTTGTTGTTTTACCTTCTTTTTTTTTTTTTTTGAAATTAATTTGTAATCCATGCAGCTAATAGAGTATCTTTATGCCACGGGAGTAGGAATACGAATGGATTTCATTCATTTCACCATCTATGTAATCTCCACAAGGGAGTCAGTCTGGCATATAGTTTTAATAAATTTCTATTGTTTTCATTTATTATTTAAATGAATATGTTGTTTGCACAAATGTAAATGGGCATTATATTTGATGCTTATCTTAAATCATTTATGTTCCTTCCAAGTTCTGTTTTGTCACACTTCTCCCCTTCTGTACTTTGTTATCCATAAAGTCCTCGTCTAGACCTTGGCTAACTAATATGTTTAGCTTAATGTAATGTCTTTCTTGTAGTATTCTGGCTTCTGGCTTTAAGCCTGTCTGACTTGCAGCTAATCCCACTCTTTCCCATGATCCATTTTATTTCTTACCACTTAGCATTGGTTGACTCCAAATACATCTAGCCCCTTTTCTGGCAAAAGAGTTTCATTTTTTTAAAAACTTCATTCATTCTCACTTCATCTTTTGTTCATGAACTCATTTTAAAAGATCGTCTCACTTAGAATTATGTTCCATATCTTGTCCTATCACGTTTTCTTCCAAGCCAGTCGCACACTCATCCCAAAACCAACGATCTACAAAATAACCTTTCATTAAAGAGACTTCATGAGTTAATGTGGGATAATTCTCAACATTTTACTACACTGATCTTTTCTCACAGATGCATGTCACATAGATTTCCACACCTCCTATTCTCTCTCTCTCTATATATATATATTTATACATTTTATGGAATTTATATAATCATTGTCTTCCCCGTTTAGATTGCTTGACATCATATTTAACTTCCAACTTCACCAGGATCATTGATGACATGAACTTATAATATAAAACTAAAAGGACCTACTGCCCATGCCATGTCCTTGATTGTTACCAAAGAACAGTTTCATTATACCATTTTGACTTAAGAAGTTAGTAAAGCATTTTCTATGAAGGATCTTGAAGAATAGTTCTTTAAAAAACTTAAATAATTCTTGAAAGATTATGACACTAAATAGCTAAACTTGGGATTTTATTCCAAATTCTGTTATTTATTAACTCTGGAACTTGAAATTCCTTGTTTTTATATTTCAAGCCTCGGATTCCTTACCTGTAAAACTCTACAAATAAAACTACTGATCTCACATTACTGTTTTGAGGATTAATTAAATTAATGAACATACAATTGTAATATTGTGTTGCACATAAGTGCCCGATTATTACATTTAAAGAAGTATTTCAAATATAATGATTATTTGTGTATACAACTTATGTCAATTTGTGATCTGAAAATGCCAGTCTCACTCTTATTTCTAATAATTTATATAAGCAGGAGTTTGGTTAACTCTCTTAACCTCAGTTGTGAAATGGAAGTACTAATGGATATCTCATAGGGTTCTTCTAATGATAAAGTGAGTTCTTGAGTTTGGATATGTTTCATAAATGTATAAGTGTTATGTAAATATTAGTTATGGATATTATTGAGTCATTACTGATCTTATAAGAGAACAATTGTATGTATTCCTTCTTGCTTGTTTTTGTAAATCTAATTCATTTTATTATTGTTGAGAATATATAGAACAACACATTCAGCAATTCGACAGTTTCTACATGTACAATTTGGTGACTTTGATTACATTCTTCAAGTTGTGCAACCATTCTCACTCTCCTTTGCTGAGTTATTTCACCCTCATTCCTTTAAACTTGCTGCCTCCTGAGGTTCCTTTCTAAACTTCCCAGTTCGCGTTGTCAATATGATCCCACACAGATAATTCTTAACATAGTATAATGCTCAAGGCTGACCTTTTTTATTAGTTGAACAAAACTCCAGTTTAATTTTAAGATGATTTCAGGGAATATTTTTTGGTTTAAGCTTTAAAGATTATCTCAGAGCAGTAGTTTCAGGGGTTCATCCTCCTTCTATGCCTTGAGAAAGTCTAGAATCCATGATAATTTGAAATTCTGTTCTGCATTTTTTCCCTTTTGATCATGATTCTTCTATGGAGTCATCGTAATGGTAGCTGGGCAACATCCAGTTCTCCTGGTCCTATGGCAAATGAGGCAGTTGTTCACGGAGGCAATAGATACCTATTCCATATCTTCCTCTTATTTTTGACTCTCCTTATTCCTCTGTTGCTCCAGGTGACTAGAGACCAATTATTTAGACTTGAATGGCTGCTTGGGAGCTTTTAAGACCCCAGATTTTATGCAATGAGCAAGGAGACAGAACAGGAGCTCTAAACACTGTATTAGGCCAATTAACAGCGATGCCCCATGAAACATAACCCTAAACCTCCAAACCAAGGAACCAAATTCCTTGAAATGTTTCATTGTACATTAGCAGCCTCAGCAGCTTTTTTTTTCCCCCCTGTAAATACACCTATCACACAACTTTGGTCATTTCACCTTACTACAAGTGTACAACTTATTGGCAGCAATTAAAATAAGGTACTGTTCAATTTTACCCAGAATCAATACTATTTTTCCATCACTGTTAATCACATTTTCCCCCTCTCTCCCATACTAGTAACCATTAATAAACTTTGGTTTCTATGCATTTGCCTTCCCTTGTTTTTCATATAAGTGAAACCATATTATATTGTCTTTTTATGATTGGTTTCTTTCACTCAGCATGTCTTCAAACTCCATCTACACTGTAGCATATATCAAGGCTTCATTTCTCCTGTTGGCTGAGTAGTATTCCATTGTATATATGTACCACATTTTGTTTATCATCTGCTGATGGACATTTAGGTTGTTCCTATTTTTTGGCATTTGTGAATAGTACTTCAATGAACATTGTTGTATAAGTCTCTGTTTTTATCTCTTCTTTCTACTTTTTTTGTGTGTATACTTAGAAGTGGAATTACTGGGTCGCATAGTGATTTTGTTTTTAATTTTTTAAGGAATTACCATATTATTTTCCATAATGGCTGTATCATTTTTCACTCCTACCAGCAACAGATTCCAATTTCTCCATATCCTCATTGATATTTTTCATTTACTATGTATATTTAAAAAAAAAAAATCTTACCTATCCTCCAAACCAAGCCAAAGTCACTGCCATTTAGTTGATTCTGACTCATAGCGACCCCCATTGAGTTTCCAAGGCTGTAAATTTTTACAGAAGTAGATCTACGGAAGTAGACCCTGTAAATTTTCCAGGGAGAAACTGGTGAGTTTGAAGCACTGATTTCTGGTTAGCAGTCAAGTGCCTTATCCACTACACTATCATAGCTCCTTCTTAGCTATCCTGTTGTTGTTGTTGTTGTTATTTGCCATCGAGACGGCCCCGACTCATAGCGACCCCTCCTTGGGTTTCCGAGGCAGTATCACTACGGAAGTAGGAATGCCCAACCTTCCTTCCGAGTAGCTATCCTAGTGGGAGTAAACTAGTAGTACCTCATTGTGGTTTAATTTGTATCTTTCTGATGGCTAATTACACTGAACATTTTTTCTTTTTTCTTTCTTCATTTATTTTCATTGTGCTTTTGGTGAAAATTTACAGAGCAAATTAGTTTTCCATTTAACAATCCATATGCATTTTATTTTGCAAACTTCATGGCAATCTATACAATGTGATAACACTTTCATTTCCTTTTTGTGTTTGCCATTTCCTCTCATCCTTTTTTCCTATAACTTCCTGCTTTCTTAGCTGTACCCAGGGAAATTTCTGCCTTTTTGATCTTGCATGGCTGATTGTTATAGTGAATTCATGCCTCCATGGTATTATTTTTCACCTTATAGACTTTTCTAGGCTGGTGGTTCAAACTCACCAGCCACTTCTCAGAAGGAAGATTGTACAATCTACTTCCAAAGAGATACTGCTTTGGAAATCCAAGGAGGGGTTACTATGAGTCAAATCGACTCCGAGGCAATGAATTTGTTTTTCAGATTGTTTGTCTGAAAATTGAACCACAAGAGTGAGTTTAGTTCCAGATGTGAAGGGAACCTAAGGACAATACTCTCAGGGGTTTCACCAGTCTTTATAAAACCAGTAAGCCTGGTGTTTTTCTTTTTTTTTTTTTTTTGTTATGATTTTGAGTTTTGTTACACATTTTATCCTACTCTGAGAACTGCTATTGTGATACCTGTCAAAGTAGTCATCAGTGGTAGCTGCCTCTTACCTAGTTATTCTGGTCTCAAAGTTGTGGAGGCAGGTATTCATGTGGTCCATTAGTCCTTTGTACTAACTGTTTGATTGTCTTCACACTTCTTTGCTCTGGAAGGCAGAGATAATAATATTTGCACCACAGATGACCACTTGCAAGTTTTTAAGACCCTAGTTACTAGTCAACAAGGTATGATGTAGAACATTGTCTTTGTAGTCTGTATTATGCCAATTGACCTTAGTGTATCCTGACACTGTAGTCCTGAGCCTCCATAACCAACAACTCATTCCCCAAGGTATTTGGTTATGGCTAAGAAGTTTTCATAATTTTCCTCCCTGTATATTCAACTATATTCTTTGACATATTTGCAGCATATGTAGAAATATCCTCTGTCAAACCTGTATATATTTGTTGGTATAATACCTTTTATCTTGCTATTCCTGTAAAGCTTGAGTATCTATTTATATCCACATTTATAGCGAATCAGCACAACACAATACATAAAAGCATTGCTCCATATCCTACATTGATGAGTAGTTACTGGGGTCTTAAAAGCTTTCAAGCAGCCATCTAAGATGTAGCTAATGGTCTCCTAGCGTGGGAAGTGAAGAAGAACAAAACAAAACAAAACAAAACAAAAAGGCATTTAGAAGCAATCAGCCCTAGAACACGATGGCCCTTGAGACCAGAAGAACCGGATGGTGCCTGGCTACCAATGCCGACCACTCAGGAAAGGATCTAATCTGGAGATCCTGAATAGAGTGGGAGGGAAAACGTGGAACAAAATCCAAAAATTCAGTAATAACCAGAATTACTGGTCAGATGAAATCTGGTGAGACTCCCAGTACTATGGCCCTGAAATACATTCAGCACCTGGAATAAAACTCACCCCCAGGGATGGGCTCTCAGATCAATAGTTAACAAGATGTACATGCAGACCACTCAACCTAGGATGCTGCACCCACACCCTCACACCCTCAATGCTAATACATCCCTTAGAGCAATAGACCATGGGACAACAGGGGACCAACATTCAAATTGAGGAAATGCAGGACAAACAGGAGTGCATAATTATGAGAGGCACAGGGGGAGGGTTGCAGGGTAGGGAGGGGAGGAGACTGGGTTAGGGTTGGACATGGCAAATGGGGAATGAAACTAAATATATGCATGACGTTGAATGTAAAACAAGCTTTTAAAAGAAAAGAAAGAAACAGGCATGAATCTTAGGAGTAATGGAGAAATATTTTCCATCTTCTACTGAATTTAATGTTGGCCTAAGTGGAAGAAGGTAGTGGGACAGAAAAGAAGCTCAGAGCTCTCTATTACTTTAGAATACAGGGCTGCCTAGAAGACCTGACTCAGAAATAGGTATCTCAGAAATTCTGAAGAATTCTTGGGTGAATGAAGAGACCTAGTGGTTTTTAGTTAAGAGCTCAAGAGTTTGTTGGACCACTCATTGATCATTTGATTTTTTTTTTTAAGAGCTTGTTTTACATTCAATGTTATGTGTACATTTAGTTTCATTCCCCATTTATTATGTCCAATCCTAACACAGTCTCCTCCCCTCCCTCCCCTCTAGCCCTCCCCCTGTGCCCTAAAAAGAAGAAAGAAAGAAAAAAAAAATAATAACCTATGGCTGGATATAAATCCAGCCATAGATTGTTATTATTACGCTATTGTAGTTTTGTGCATATGATGGTATTTTCCTTTGTTGCTATTAATTCTTACGCTCCTCCCAGGGTCTTCCTCTACTTGATCATTTTGTGCTGACTTCCCACTTACTGTTTATTGCCTTTCCCTTTACTTAAGTTAATACATATCTATCCTTTAGTTAGTGATTTATCCTTCCTACTGCTCCTTCTTCTGGTACACTTCAAGGAAAGATTCTTTCTGTGAGCTAATCTTTTCTTGACATTTTGCAGTTGTTGTTGTTGTTATTAATTGTCATCAGGTTCACTCTGACCCATAGAGGTGCTATGTACGGAACAAACTGCCCTGTCCTGTGCCATCCCCACAATCCTTGTGTTTTTTGAACCTATCATTATAGCCACTGTATCAGTCCATTTCGTTAAGGTCTTCCCTGTTTCAGGGAATAGGATGTAATGTTTACCAAGCATTATATCCTTCTTCAGGAAATAATACCTTCTAACAACATGATCAAAATATATGAGATGAAATCTGGCCATTCTTGCTTCCAAGGAGTATTCTGGCTGAATTTTTTCCAGGATAGATTTGTTCCTTCTTCTGGCAGTCCATGGTATTTTCAGTATTCTTTGCCAATACCAAAATTCAAAGGCATCAGTTCTTCTTCAATAATCCATATTCATTGTCCAGCTTTCACATGTATATGAGGCAGCTGAAAATTTCATGGCTTGGGTTAGGTGTTCCTTAGTCCTCAAAGTGATGTCTTTGCTCTTCAACACTTTAAGAGATCTTTGGCAGCACATTTGCCCAGTGCAATACGGCGACTGATTTCTTGACTGCTGCTTCCATGAGTGTTGATTGTGAATCCTGTTGTTGTTGTTGTTATGTGCCGTCGAGTCGACCCCGACTCATAGCGACCCCTCCTTGGGTTTCCGAGGCAGTATCACTACGGAAGTAGGATTGCCCAACCTTCCTTCACAATCCTAGTAAAATGAAATCTTTGACACCTTCAATATTTATCATGATGTTGCTTACTGGTCCACTTGTGAGGATTTTCATTTTCTTTGTGTTGAAATGTAATCCAAACTGAAGACTGTAGTAGTGGTCTCATATTTGTTCCTTTGTGATTCACTAATTTCACTCAGCATAATGTCCTCTAAATTCACCCATGTTGTGAAGCATTTTGTAGATTTTCACCATTCTTTAAGCTTGTGTAGTATTCCACTGTGTGTATATACCATAGTTTGTTTATATATTCAGTTGTTGATGGACACTTCGGTTGTTTCCATCTTTTTGTTATCGTAACATTGCAACGAATACCCATGTTCATCACTGAAAATCTTTTGATGTATGTGGTGGCCATTTGATTGTCCTCTTTGATGAAGTGTCTATTCAAGTCCTTTGCCTATTGTGTGATTGCATTATTTGTTTTCTTGTTCTTGTCAAAGTTTTGTATATAATTGGTGTTTTAGTTCTCTATGCTGCTGTAACAGATAACAAACAAACAAACATGGATTTATTCTTTTACAGTTTAGTAGGCTAGAAGTCTGAGTTCAAAGTGCCAGCACTAGGGGCTGGGTGAAGGCTGCTTGACCTTGGGCTTATGCTCTGCCTTTTGCTTCCAGCCTACTGAAAGTGGAGGCTTCTCTTAACTCAGGCAGCTACTGACTGCTGAGGCTGACAAACCCAAGGTTGACATATAAAATGACACAGTCCCAAGGTTATCAGGCATCATGGCAGAGCACTACTTAAACAATCCCAAGATAGGCAGACAACATGATGGGCTACTGAATGGAGACTTGGCTACCTGCAGGGTCCAAACTAACCAAAAAGCTCAGAGCCTTTTTGCAAAGCTTTTTCTTACTGGAAGAAGACCACATCCATATGATAGCTACTCAGCTGCTCAGAGTAGATTCCACCATGGAGTTGATTACAAGTCTCATCATGTGGAATCACTATATCAAGCTGTCCAGCCACTCAAAACTAGGCACAGATAAGTTGACACATAACCTTAACTGCCATGTTTTGGTTATTAGATTCTTGTCACATTTATGGTTTCTGAAGATATTCTCCTGGTCGGTAGTTTGCATTTTCACATTTTGTGTAAAGCATTTGATGAACAAACACTTCTAATACTTATCAGTTCCTTTTTATTTATTTTTGTCTTTTTCTTTATGTGCTTTGGTCATTATATAAGGCAATCCATTGTTGATGGCTAGATGTGACAGTGTTGCCTCTGCTCATTCTAAGAATTTCATAGTTTTGTGTGTGATGTGAAGAATGGGTTCTGTTTCACTTTTCAGTATGTGGAAATCTAATTTTCCAGCACCAATGATTGAAAAGAGTCTTCTCATTGAATGGACGTAGCACCTTTGTCAAAAATCAGTTAATCATAGATGTGTGAATTTACTTCTAGACTCTCAATTTTATTCTCTTAGTCCATGTATTTGTTGTTAACATCAGTATCAAGCTGTTTTGACTACTGTAGCTGCACACCAAAAAGAAAACCAAATTCACTGCCATTGAGTTGATTCTGACTCATAGCGAACTGCTTTGGGATTCTGAGGCAGTAAATCTTTACAGAAGTAGGTTGCCCTGTCTTCCTTCCATGGAGTGGCTGGTGTGTTTGAATCACCAAAGTTCTGGTTAGTAGTCAAATGCCTTAGGCACTAAGCCATGCTGATGTGTGACTTCTCTTACATTATTATCATCTTTCAACATTATTTTACATATTTAGAGCCTCTAGCCATTCCCCTGGAGCTCTGGTAGCGTAGTGCCTAAGGCACTTGACTGTTAATGAGAAGGCTGGTTGTTCAAACCCACCAGCCACTCCTCAGAAGGAAGATGGGGCAATCTACTTCTGTAGTGATACTGCCTTGGAAACCCAAGGAGGGGTCGCTATGAGTCTGGTCCGACTCGACGGCACATAACAACAACAACAGCCATTCCACATAAAGTTGAGGATTGGTTGTAAGTATATTTATTCTTACATATAATTTTCATTCAATTATATTTATAGCTTACTCATAAGGAGTAGAAATTGGCACTAATAATGAAGCTTCATATCTTAATATTTATATATATATATATATGTGTGTGTGTATATATACATATATATATATATATTTCACTGCCTTTTAATGTATGATTTGAGTACTTTTTTTAAAAGTCACTGTACCTCAGTGAAGTTATGCTTGTGAAATTTACTTTATAGTCCTATGACTAATTAAGAAATAGCTCACTAAAATATTGTAAAACAGTAGAGAAGGCATTTCTTTTATATTCTGGTAACACTATCACCAACAAAAAAATATGAAGTTTTTGCCTATGTCATACTGTAATAAACAGGCAAACTATGCAAAAAATCAAGTAGATTCTCTCCTTATAGTCAGATTACATCTTTCTTCAATATTGTCACCAACACTTGTCTATCAGTTTGTCATTCTGTGGTGGCTTATGTGTTGCAAGTGTTCTTTTCAGTTCTGATACAGATTTAAATGTCTAAAAAACTTCTAAATTCATTTGATTATGGCTTCTTATGGACAAAAAAATATAATGTTTAAAAACTCTTTGTGTTCTATTTATCCATACACTAATATATAAATTATTTATATGGTAATGTAAATACTAGAATTATGTAGTGACTAAATTTTATTTTATTTTTTTTATAGTGACTAAATTTTATATAAATATTTTTGTGCCTCTTGGTTTAAGAATGTATGGCACTAAAAGGTAGAAAAATGGTTTGCCCTTGCAGATAACATGATTTGATGATATGAACTACTGGATGTATTAATGATGTCATGCCAATTGATTCATATATATTATATGGTCAAGTTGGATGACCACAGTGAAATCAATTCAGACCTACTGTTAATATGTTATGTGTGGCAATTCTTAGTAATTTATATGTATTGGTGATTAATTTCTGTTTCAACAAGTTTGCAAAGAAATTCTTCATGTGTGTTTTAACTGTGTGTGTGCGTGCTAAATATTTTCTTCAGATCTCAGGAATGGTTATAAATAAGTATTAGAATTACCATTATTTTAAAGGAGGAAAACAAGTCCTCTAATGTTTTTACTACTAGATTTTCAGGCCCAGAATTTAAATTTTTAGAACTCTTTTTAATTGTCTTTGATAATCACAATAATGGTAATAGTAACACTAGGTATTGTTACTGAGGAGATTGCAAATCAGAACTCTTCTATGTGTATATGTGTATGGTATGGTTTAAAAGTTACAATTATCCAAATAGGTAGACAGTTATTTTCCCCATTCCATATCTGAGGAAATTGAGATGCAATAAGATGAAATTAAACATATAATTTGCAGAGAGCTTTTTGTGAAATCACATTGAACAAAATATCACCATTAATCAAGTATCACATACCTTAAATTCTGTATTTCTTTTATTGCAGTCCTTCTATACTCTTGCTTTTATTAATATTCTTTAGAAAAGAAATAATTATGGAAGTGCTAATACATTAAGTCCTTAACTTCATTGTTCATTAATTAATCCTTAAACAAAATGAGGAGAAACACAAAACACTGTTGCAAAAAATAAGCAGAGAGTATTTTACGAGAGACAATGGTGTGTGATAAGTAAATGTGCTTGAAAATTTCATTTAGTTATGTTATATATGTATTTAATTTTCTAAGATTATCTAAAAAAGAAAAAAAAAACAAATTAGTACAGATTACAGAATCATTCATACAACCTGAGTCATAATATGTAACCCAAATAATTCACGTTTCTGAATAATTTGTACAAGTGTTATATGCAAAGAAGTACACAAGACCAAAGATGACTTAATAATGTAATATGCTTTTAAAAATATAGACATGTTAGCAAATTTCATATTTTCCCCATATAGAAAAGATTATACATACCACCTTGAAATGATAATAATTTGGTTTGAAAATCACTAATCATTTTTTAAAGCAAAATAATAAATATAAGGGGCAGGACACATAGAAATACATTCAAAAGAATTGAAAGAATGAAGTTGTGGGTGCATATGTTTATGCTTTAGTGGGATATATATATATATATATATATATATATATGTAAAAAAATGTTGGTTTTGAGTTTGAATATTTCATTCCAGCTTTTGAGCTTTTTTCTCAAAGGACTAGTCAAATTCAGAACTTTAAATTATAAAAGTCAGCTCCTCATGGGTTACTTTTTTGGGTAATAATTCTCGTGGACATATGGAAAATGATTTTTGAGTCATATAAGTCAATACCTGATAAAATGGATTTAGCAGAAACTTTCCAAATATTCACCTTCTGGCTGAGACTAAGCCTGGTGAGTTTAAAGCCCAAAAGGAGAATTTTTGAGAAAGTTATGAATGGATGGATACTAGTTTATTATGGAAATGCAATTGTAACCGAGTACTATAATGTGTCTAGACATACAGAGCATGGTTGCCAAAAATGAAGTGTTCTAACTTTAAAAGAAATCCTCATGGAAAGTGCACAAGATGTTAGATGGTGAGAATTCTCCCAAAGACCCATATGTGCTCTTGTCACTATTTGGAGCTTGTTCCTCTTTCAGGAAGGGCTTCTTATGGATATGCAGGGAACTGTGAAACATTATTTATTGGAAAGAAACATAGGTCTGAAGAAGAAAAGTTATGTGTAAAGAAAAACAATTTTAAAAATGTAAAGAGCATTGTAGTTTTGGTTTTGTTTTATTTCAAAGATATTTGACCACTATTGCTTTTGATGACTTTAGGAAAACCTACTGAATGATCAATTTAGCATTTCATTCTCTCTCATTAATACATTTTTCTGAAGATTATGTTAAAATTCTTCAGATTCTCAAAGGTTATAGAATAAAATGAAAGCTCTGATGCTTTTACTAAGCCACAAGTATGATGAGGGCCATAAAGTAATTCCCTAAGATTAACATAATACGTGATTTTTAAGGATATAGTATTCATTGGAAACAAATACACAAACAAATGGAAATTAAAGCTCACTTTAAAAAGTTCTTATACTTCTAGTTAATTTTGAGAACACTTATAAGAACATATTTCAAGAAGTTTGATTTTTGTTGTACTCGGTTCTGAGATGCCAATTATTAATAATCTGCATATATGTGTGTGTGCACCTGGACTTGTGTATATAAGACATCCAACAATCTAATCCACTTCCAAGCACTTACTTTTACAAATGACTTTATAAGACCTGAAAGAAGAATTATTCTCCAGCATTTTTAGAACCATTTCCAGCAATGTATCTCCAGATTCAAATAGAGCTGTCTTCATCATTTTTACATATAAACTTCCTCAAACACTAAAAAGGATGATAATCACCTAATTATAAATTCACTGTTAATATAGCCTTAGAGCTGAGAACATTTCACTCCAGTAGTTAATTTAGTCTGTGGTAAATTCTCACTGTTATTTAATGTCATTTATCACCTGCTGTTTTGTCTTACTGTGAACATCCTGCCTGCCCTGTACTGTCTACTGTACATGGACCTTCTGTGACTTTAATGTACTCAGAACAAAGGCTCCAAAGTGCTTCTATCAGGAGGATTTTGGCAACTTGCCTTAGATATATTCAAGCCATTTTGCTGCCTGTCACTCAGTGCTGTACAAATTGAACTCAGAGGAGAGGTAAAAAGGGTCTATAAGGCATTTTTTTTTTCTGGGAAGAATATGCTAATAAAGCGCCATCAGCAGGAAGCAGGTTGTGTCTGAAAGAGTTTTGTCAACTCTGAATTAATTTTGTGTGTTAAGAAACACGGGGTGCTTCTAGAGCCAGTCTGTGGTAATTAATCCTTCCTGTTTCTGGAAGAACAGAACTGTAATAAATGCAGCCCAGATTTAACAGATGTGTGCACACAATGTCTGCTTTATGAGGAGTAAAACAAAATGATGGGTACAGAACAAAAAAATGTTGATTTTAAAAATTAAAGCAGTATGGAAAGCATGAAGCTTGGAATTTCCAGAGTTTATGCAAATATAGTATTCCTTTAAATGTTCACAGACAACGTGGTTTTGAAAGCATCTGTCCATGGGGTTGGATGCTGTGAAGAGACTGAAAAAGACAGATGTTTCTTGTTCCTCAGAAAATTGAGTAAAAAAAAAAAAATTGCACACAGGCCTAAGGTATGGGATAGAGTTTGCTATTAGTAGGTGTGGTTGGAATTGGACCTAAGTAATCAAATGGTGACCTCATTCTGGGATAAAACTCTCATTATCCAATTCCTTATTTTTTTTCCAAAATATATTATGGGGGGAAAATCAAATTATATTATCTGAAACTATGAAAACAATGTTTGTGTGGTGATTTGAATGCTGTCTCTCTGAACAGAAGAATTTTGCTTTCAAAATTGGGCATGTAAATTGTGCCACTAATGCTGACATTTGATACATTCAAATACCAGTCTCTCATAAAGGTGAATAAGGTATTCTTTAAAACAAATCCATATTGTGAAAGAATTTTAAGATCATGGCTACTAAAGCAATCTATCCCACTAGCTCTTCCCTCTACTTTCATTTACTTTCTCATTCTTTCTTTCTCTCTCTCTTTTTTTCTCATTAAGCTATCCCTGCCAAAAAGGCTAGGTGGTAAGAGTTTGACACGGGTCTCTTAAAATGGAAGGGGCCCTCGTGGCACAGTGGTTAAGCGCTTTACTGCTAATGGAAAGCTCAGTGATTCAAACCCAATAGCTATTCTACCTTTAAAAAGGTAGGAAGATGTGGCAGTCTGCTTCCATAGAGATTACAGTCTTGACAACCCTATATGCAAGTTCTCCTCCATTCTATAGTGCTGCTCTGAGTTAGAATCAAGTTGATGACACACAACATGCTAAAATTGAAAAATGAACAAAATGCCTAGCCAATAGCAATCATTTTTATAGGGCAAGACTTAAAGTGATTTTAAAATACTTTTTCTTCTGTCTTGAGGAATCTTAAGACTATGTTTGAAGACTCAAATTCAAAATTTTAGGACCTATGAAACCCATTAAATGCAGAGAAGATTTTCTCTTTAACAAATGGTACTGGCAATATTAGATATCCATTTGCAGAAAAACGAAACTGAATCCATATGTCACACCATATAAAAAGAGTAACTCAAGATGGATCAAAGACCTAAATATGAAACCTAAAACCATAAAAAGCAACAAAGAAAAAATTGGGTCATAATTAGGGGCTCTAAAACATGGCAAAAAAACACTATCATACATAAAAGATGAATTATGGGAAGATATCAAGAACATTATCCATGAAGAAAGCAAGAGATCACTAAAAAGACAAGAAAAGAAGAGAA
>NW_006921642.1:10284716-10318146 GCF_000298275.1 Orycteropus afer afer
CAAATAATCCAATAAAAAATTGGCAGAAGACATGAACAGACACTTTACCAAAAAAGACATTCAGATGGACAATAAGCAACATGAAGAAATGCTTGCTAAAACCAAAAAAGCCAAGGCCACTGCCATGGAGTTGACTCTAACTCATAGAGACCCTGTAAGATGAAATAGAACTGACCTACAGGGTTCTGAGATTGTAAATCTTTATGGAAGCAGACTGTTTTATCTTTCCCCTGAAGAGTTGCTGGTAGGTTTGAACCTCCAAACATTGGTTAGACATCAAATGCTTTAACTGCTACATTACCAGAACTCCTTCATTGGTTGCTGTTGTTGTTGTTAGGTGGCATCGAGTCATTTCTGACTCATAGTGACCCTATGCACAGCAGAAAGAAATATTATCTAGTCTTGTGCCAGGCTCACAATCCTTGTTATACCTGAACCCATCGTTGCAGCCATTGAGTCTATCCATCTCATAGAGGGCCTTCCCCTGCTTCATTGAACCTCCACTTTACCAAGCATGACATCCTTCTTCAGGGAATGGTTACTCTGACAACATGACCAAAGTAGGTGAGAGGAAGTCTGACCATTCTTGCTTCCAAAGGAGCATTCCAGCTGCACTTCTTCCAGGACAGATTTGTTAGTTCTTTTAGCAGACCATGGTGCTCTTAGTCATCTTCTCCAACACCACAACTCAAAAGCATCAATTCTTCTTCAGTCTTCCTTATTCATTGTGCACCTCTCACTTGCATAAGAAACAATTGAAAATACCATGGCTTGGGTTAGGTGTACCTCAGTCTTCAAAGAGCTATCTTTGTTCTTCAGCACTTTGAAGAGGTCTTTTGCAGTAGATTTCCCCAGTGCAATAAGTTATCTGATTTCTTCACTGCTTCTTCCATTGGTGTTGTTGGTGGAACCAAGCAATATGAAATCTTTGACTTCAAACTTTTCTCCATTTATCATGAGCCTGCATATTGCTCTAGTTGTGAGGATCTTCATTTTCTTTATGTTGAGGTGTAACCCCTACTGCAGACTATAGTCTAATTTTTATCAATAAATGTTTCAAGCCATCTTCACTTTCAGCAAGCAAGGTAGTGTTGTCTGCATGTCACAGGTTTTTAATGAGTCTGCCACCAATCCTGATGTTGTTTTCGTCTTCACATAGTCCAGCTTCTCAGATTATTTGCTCAGCATACAGATTGAATAAGTATGTTGAAAGGGTATAACCTTGACACAATTCCTTCCAGATTTTGAACCATGCAGTATCCCTTTGTTCTGTTTGAATGACAGCTTCCTGGTCTATGGACAAGGTCCTGATGAGCACAGTCAAGTGTTCTGGAATTCCCATTCTTCTCAATGGTATCCATAATTTGTTATGATCACACCATCAAATGCTTTTGTATAGTCAATAAAACATAAGTATCTTTCTGGTATTCTTTGCTTTCAGCTAAGATCCATCTGACATCAGCAATGATAGCCCTTGGTCCATATCCTCTTCTGAATCCAGCTTGCATTTCTGTAAGTTCTCTGTAAATATACTGCTTCGACCATTTTTGAATTATCTTCAGAAAGATTTTACTTGTGTCTGATATTAATGTTATTATTGAATAATTTCCACATTCTGTGGAATCACCGTTCTTTGGAATAGGTACAAATATGGATCTTTTTCAGTCAATTGGCCAAATTTCTTGGCATAAATGAGTAAGTACCTTCAGTATGGCATCTACTTGTTGAAACATCTCAATGAGAATTCTGTCAATTCCTGAAGCCTTGTTTTCCAACTATTACAAAATTAGTTAATCACAAAAGAATAAATATTGTACGAGACCACTATTACAAAAAGTCAAGAAAAGGTTTTCACACAGAAAGAACCATTTTTTGATGATCACATGGGGTGGCAGGGGAAGGGAGTGTAAATCACTAAATAAACTGTAGTCATATATTAACTTGGGTTAAGAGGAAGCAAATACAGTAAGGAATAGGTCAATACAAAATGATAAAGGCAAAGGAAGACACAGGGAGAAGCACAAAAGTTAAAGGCAACTAAGGTACAAAATCCTCTAAAACAGTAATAACAAAAATTTCTGAATAGATACTTAAATAGACACATTGAACAGCTGTGGGAAGGAAGATGGGACTATACCCATGAATATATAAGTTTGACAGAGTATAGTTCTACATATGTATTTATATATACAGCAAACATTTCCATGGATGTAGTAGACCATACAGGGGCAACATTATGAAAATTTCTTGAGCAAACCAAACACCTTGAAGCAAAGAGTCACTGGACCTGTGGATTCAGAACTATGTTCTCAAAGGACATCAGGTCCATTTGCACAACACAGTCCATGAAGACAATGTTCTACATCCTAATTTGTTGAGTAATGACTGCAATCTTAAAAGCCTGTAAACAACCATCTAGGGTATAAATAAGTATTCGTCTCTCCCTGCCTAGATCAAAGAAGAGTGAAGCAAATCAAAATCACATGGAAACAGTACAAAGGACAAATGGACCGTGCAAATTTCAGTTTCTATGATTCTATGATGAATGGCTACCACTAACAACAGTTCTGAAAGGGATCACATTAGAAAGTAAATATTGAATGGGAGAAAAATGTGGAACAAAACTTAAAATCATAAGAACATTTGCACTGGTCACATAGAGATTGGTGGAACCCCATGGCCCTTTGTCAGTCTTTAAGCCTATAGATGAACTCAGCCCCTCAGCTCAACTTCAGCCAAACGGTAGACAGATCTATAAGGTAAACAGAAGGAGCTCTGGTAGCATAGTGCCTAAGGCACTTGACTGCTAACCAGAAGTCTGGTGGTTCAAATCCACTAGCCCCTCCTCGGAAGGAAGGTTGGACAATCTTCTTCTGTAGTGATACTGCCTTGGAAACACAAGGAGGGGTCAGTATGAGTTGGGTCCAACTCGACAACAAACAACAACAACATAAGGTAAGCAATAAAGCTAAGGAGGTTCTCATTTCTTAGAACAGCCATTCAAGACCAGAAGGCAGCATTTGACAAAGGACAAATTAAAGAAAGCAGGAAAGGAGAGTAAATGAGAAATGGAAATGGGAAATACTGGGAGGGAGTGGAATAAATGATGTTACATGGTGGGGACTGCAATCAATGGCCTAAAACAAAATGAGTATGAATTGTTGAATGGAAAACTGACGTTCTCTGTTAACCTTCACACAAATCACAATAAAATACTAAAAGAAAAAATAGGGCCTAATGAAAATAACTTATACTATAACTCAGCTTTCTTTATAGTGCCTAAAATGTATCAAAGAGAACACATACTGAAAACACTCTAACCCACCTTCAATGAAATATATTGTTATTGTTGTTCTTAGGTGCTGTTGAGTCATCTCTGATGCATAGGGTCACTATGAGCAGAACAAAACAGCAGAAATGGAACACTGTAGGGTCCTGTGCCAGCCTCACAATCCTTGTTATACCTGACTCCATCATTGCAGTCACTGTGTCAATCCATCTTTGTTGATTCTCCACTTTACCAAGCATGATATCCTTCTCCAGGAAATGATTCCTTCTGACAACATGACCAAAGTAAGTGAGACAAAGTCTGGCCATTCTTGCTTCCAAGGAGCATTCTGGCTGAACTTCCTCAGATTTGTTAGTACTTTTAGCAGTCCACGGTACTCTTAGCATTCTTCTCCAACATCACAACTCAAAAACATCAACTCTTCTTTGGTCTTCCTTATTCATTGTGCACCTCTCACATGCATAAGGGGTGATTGAAAATACCATTAAATAAATATATTACTTACCAGCTTTTGCAATATTGCCCATAGATAAATGGATAAACTATTTCAATTTTGGTTAACACTTTGTAGTTCACATCAAATTCATGTAGGAGCTTTCTATTCCAAAGAATTTAAATCTTTCCATACTGTTGTTGCTGGAATATTTGGAATAATATATGAAAGTTCTTTTATCAACTATCTACACTTGACATAGGATATAAATTAAAACCAGCCATTTAACTATTGTATAACTGTGTTGGAATAGTTCAGTGAAATGAAATACCAGAAAAGACCTGTAGTTCTGAGTCTGTCACGGAAAAAGTAATCTTCTCAATTTATTTTACATATATATTTTTAAGTTTATTTAATGAAGCCATTGATAGGGTATATGCATTTTTCATGATGTATCATATAAAGTATCATATGATGTCCATTCAGGCAATATGAAACTGCATATACATCTGTGGTCCCAAAAGTTTATAAATGAGTTCAGAAATATCAATCAGAGAATAGGACGTAGTGAATGCAACCATTTCCTACATAAAACATGTGTATCTCATGCCTCTCAGATGCAAAATGATTGCACTGCTAGGCATATAATGGTACAGTGCACATATAACCTATGATGTATGTGTCTTGGTATTTGTAATAAACACTTATGCTGCTGGCTTTTTTAATGATCTGCACTCTACTTTTTTTTTTTAAAAAACTGTCAAAATGGCAAATTCTTCTTCTTCTTCTTCTTCTTCTTATTTATTTTAAGCATTTTTTATGCTAAACATTACATGTACATTTAGTTTCACTCTTCACTTACCATGACCAACCCTAACCCAGTCTCCTTCCCTCCCTGTCCAGTGACCCTCCACCTGTGCCCCTCATATTTATGCACTCCTGTTTGCCCTGCATTTCCTCCTTGTGAATATTGCCCCTCTGATGCCCCATGGTCTAAGGGCTGTATCACCATAGAGTATGTGGGTGTGTCATCCTGGATTGAGTGGTCTGCATGTACATCTTGGTAACTATTGGACCGAGAGCCAGCCCCTAGGAGTGAGTTTTGTTCCAGGTGCAGAATGTATTACAGGACTATGATATTGGGGGTCTCACCTGACTCCATCCAAACAGTAATTCTGGTCATTATTAAGTTTTTTGATTTTGTTCCACGTTTTTCCTCCCACTCTATCCAGGATCTCCAGATTTGATCCTTTCCTGAGTGGTTAGCATTGGTAGCTGGGCACCATATATTTCTTCTGGTCTTGAAGGCCATCGTATCCTAGGGCTGATTGCTTCCAAATGCCTTTGGTTTTTTGCACTCTTTTTGCTTCTGACTCTAGGAGACCATTAGGTGCATCTTAGATGGTTGCTTGAAAGCTTTTAAGACCCAGTCACTACTCACCAATGTAGGATGAGGAACAAGTCTTTTGACTGTATACCAATGTATGCTTTGACTTGTAGGCAGCAGCATCCAATCTCATATATTACATGTCTCTTGAATGTTGTAGCTTTACCACTCTGTTTCATTTTCTTTCAAAACTATGCCCATGAATTACAGCATGGGTCCCAAATGCAGCAAAACCAGTGCTGATAACAGCACCAAGAGGTAAAGGAAAAGTATTCATTTAGAAGTGAAACTAGATTACTAATCAATATGAAAGTGAAATTCATGAATGCTATTACTCAAAATTTAGGCATGCCACACTCAACATTCATGACAATACTCAAAAACAAAGTAAAAGTTCTCCAAGCTGTTAAAGGATTGACTTCATTGACATTCACAAAGTTAAGAAAAATAGAAAAGGGGCACATATCATATATTGAGAAATTGCTAATGGTACGGATTGAGGACCAAACACAAAAACAAATCTCTCTCAGCATGGTATGACTGTTAAGGCATGAAGCTTGATTGAAATACTTAAAGAAAAAACAGGGCCAGATTATGATATGGTGTTCACACAACATCCAAATAGCATAATGTCCTACTTCACAGAACTTATCATTGATGTTAAGAAACACATGACTGTATTATTTATAGAATGTTACTTTATAATTAGGGAAAGCTTAAACAAAACACTTCCAGAGTTAACTCAGTAGCCATTTATTTTTCTATTTGGACATTTGCTATCTCAAATGGAAAGGATTTCCATATACTGTATTTTAAAACTAGATATTTATACATGCAAAAAAATCAGTTCTCAAAGAATCCAAAAATTTTGATGAAATTTTAGCAACAAAAGCAACTTTTCTATATCGTAGATGTACTATATTACTCTTGAAAGCTTTATTCAATTATTTAAAAAGAATATTTTGAAATTCTACCTTGTGCTAAAAAAAAAAAAACTTGCTACACATGGTGATAACAAAAAGTAGTAGTCATCACCATCCCTGAAGGAATTAAAAATAAAATCTGAATGCTTTGGATAATTTACATTTCATTTATGAAATATAATAAATAATTCAACACCCAGAACAAATTACTCAAATTCTACTAGCTGGAAGAGTTGACACTGTTAAAAAAGAAGAGCCAAAGAGCCAGTATATGTGAGACCTACGAGGTTATGGTTTCTTGAAATTATTTTATGAATATAAATTATTTTATAATTTAAAAATTATTTTATACCAGTAGCTTAGAGTATATACTTCCATCCAATATTCATTCCTTACTTATTGCAAAATTCCAAAACCAAACTCACTGCCATCAAGTCGATTCCAACTCTCAGTGACCCCTGTTGGGTTTCGAAAGCTGTAAATTTGTATGAATGTAGATTGCTCCATCTTCCTTCCAGAGCAATTGGTAGGTTTAAACTGCCAACTTTCTGGTTAGTAGGTAAATAAGTGCCTTAGGCACTTTGCCACCAGAGTTACTTTATTTAGTGAAAAGGACTTCAAAATTCAATGATTACCTCTCTAGAACGTTTTTTCACATATATGATAATTCTCACATCTTGCTATGGATTAACAGGGTACCAGATATTACTTTGGGTCAGTTTATCTAAAAAATTTTCAAAGGATATTACTTAAGATGATAAGCATAGTCCTGGGAGTCCAGGGTCATAGTACAGATGAAAACATAAATAAACTGATTAAAAATATCTATTGAATTTCTTCTCTAAATTACCATAAAAGCTATTGTGAATTTTGGGGTAAATAGGACAAGTTTTCCAAGATGTTTCTTAAGCCCTCTACCTACCAATGAACATTCACCCCTAGGGTTTCACAACTTATCTGGAGAAAAAACATTCTTATTTTCACCATTGCTTGCAAACCAAAATAGGGATTTAAAATTATGTGGGTTATGCCAGAGCTTTACCTCAATAGATTCTGACTTCCTGAAACATCTGTATCCTTGAAAAAGACTGCTTGATAAATGCTTAGTAAAGTACTTAGGGAGTGCTCAATACATGTACATTATAATTATAATAATCATTATCATTATTAAATTTAATTGTTAATTATTAAATTAATTAATGATGATTTTGATGCAACTAGTATTGGAAGTCCGTGGGTGGTCCAAATGGTTAACATGCTCAGCTGTTAAATGTATTGGAGTTAGAATGGACTGAGAAGCATCTCAGAAGAAAGTACTGGTGGTCTACTTCTGAAAAACTAGCCATTGAAAATCCAGTAGAGCACATTTCTACTCTGATGAATTACCATGAGTAGGAATCAACTTAACACCAACTGGTAAAAGTACTGAAGACCCACTGTGTTGGAATGCAAAAATCAAAGCTACCGTCCTGCAATTTTCCTAGAGCTTATGTGTGGGACTGAGGGGAGGAATGACTGTGAGAAAAAGTCATTGCTGACAATAATTTCTTTAAAAAATGTTTAATTGATAAACATAGGTATGCTAGTCCTTATAAAGCCTTTTTTCTTCTATCATCCCAAGATAAACTCAAACTCATTGAAGTTATGTTTCCCGTAACATGACTTGTGTTTCTAAATTTCTATTTTCTATAATGATAAATTTTAAATTAATTTTATCCTTCTTGTTGTTGTTGTAGTTAGGTGCCATCAAGTTGGCAACCCAAGGTATAACAGAAGGAAATACTGCCCAGTCCTGTGCCATCCTCACAGCTTGAGCCCATCATCATAGCCACTATGCCAATCCATCTTTGAAAGTCATTTTACTAACCCTCTATTTTACCAAACATAATATCCTTCTCCAGGGACCGGCCCCTTCTGACAGCATGGCCAAAGGGCTTGAGATGAAGTTGAGCCATTCTTACTTCTCAGGAGCATTCAGGCTGCACTTCCAGGAAAGATCGTTCTTCTGGCAGTCCATGGTATTTTCAGTATTTTTCACCAACACCACAATTCAAGAGCATAGATTCCCTTAATCATAGTCCAGCTTTCAAAATCTTATGAGACTGTTGGAAACACCATGACTTAGATCAGGCACACCTTAACCTTCAAAGCGAAACTCTTTCTCTTTAACACTTTAAAGAGGTCTTTTGCAGCATATTGACCAAGTGTTATGCATCGTCTGATTTCTTGACTGCTGCTTCCATGAGTATGTATTGTAGATCCAAATAAAATGAAATCCCTGACCACTTCAATCTTTTCTCCATTTATTGTGATATTGTTTATTGGTCCAGGTGTGAGGATTTTTGCTTTCTTCATGTTGAGGTACAATCCACACTGAAAGCTGTAAACTGATCTTCATCAATAAGTGCCTCAAGTCTTTTTCCATTTCAGGAAGCGAAGTTGGATTTTCTGTATACCCAGGTTGTTAATAAGTCTTCCTTCAATCATAAAGCCATGTTTTTCTTCATACACTCCAGTTTCTTGGATTGTGTGCTCAGCCTACAGATTGATAGCTTCCATTCAGTATCCTCTTGTTCTCTTTGAACAACTTCCTCTTGGTCTATGTACAAGTCCTTCATGAGCACAATCCCTTGTTCTAGAGTTCCCATTCTTCTCAATGTTACCCATAATGTGTTATGATCCACATAGTTAAATGTCTTTGTATAGTCAATAAAACACAGATAAGCATATTTCTGGTATTCTTTGCTTTCAGCCAAGATTCATTTGACATCAGCAATTATATCCCTCATTCCACACCCTCTTCTGAGTGCAGCTTGAATTTCTGGCAGTTCCTTATCAATATACTGGTATAATTATGTTTTAATTAATTTCAGAAAACTTTTATTGCATGTGTTATTAATGATGTGGTTCAATAACTTCCACATTCTGTTGGATCACACTGTTTGGAATGGGCACAAATATAAATCTCTTCCTGTCACCTGGCCAAGTAGCTTTCTTCCAAATTTAACATAAATAAGTGAATTCCTCCAGTGCTGTATCCATTTGTTGAAACATCTCAATGGGTATTCCAGCAATTCCTGGAGCCTTGTTTTTCACTAATTCCTTCAGTGAAGCTTAGATTTCTTCCTTCAATACTGTTGGTTCTTGATCATATGTTACCTCCTGAATTGGTTGAATATTTACCAATTCTTTTTGTAAGCAGTAATTCTGTGTGTTCCTTCCAACTTTTTTGAATGCTTCCCACATTATTCAATATTTTGCTCATAGAACCTTTTGATTTGGAAACTGGAAACTTGAATTTTTTCTTCAGTTCCTTTGACTTTAGAAATGCCAAGCGTGTCCTTGCATTTTGTTTTCTAATCCCAGGTCTTTGCACATCTCATTGTAATACTTTACTTTTTCCTCTCAAGCCACCCTTTGAAATGTTCTGTTCAGCTCTTTTTTTATCAGCATTCTTTTCCCCTCTGCTGTTTCTACTCTCTGTTCAAGAGCAAGTTTCAGAGTCTCTTCTGACATTCTTTTGAGTCTTTTCTTCCTTTCTGTCTTTCTAATGACCTTTTGCTTTCTTCATGTGTGATGTTCTTGATGTCATCACACTGCCGATCTGGCCTTGGGCCATTGGTGTTCAGTGCCTCAAATCTATTGTTTAGAAGGGCTCTGAATTCAGATGGGATATAATTAGGGTCATTTTTGGTTCTCATGGACTTGTTTTAATTTTTTTAGCTTCAAATTAAACTTGCAAATGAGCAGTTGATGGTCTGCTTCAAAGTCAGCTCCTACTTTTGTTCTGACTGATGTTATTGAGTTTCTCCACAGACTTTTTCCTCAGAGGTAGTGGATTTGACTCCTATGTATTCCATCTGGCCTGTCCACATGTATAGTCATGATTTATTGTGTTGAAAAAAAAAGTATTAGCAATGAGTAAATTGTTGGTTTTGGAAAATTTTATCACGTGGTCTCCAGCATCATTTCTTTCATCAAGGCTATGTTATGCAACTACTGATGGTTCTGCTTTGTTTCCAATTTTTGCGTTCCAGGCACTAGAAATTATCAATACATCTTGACGCATGTTTCATCAATTTCACACTGTAGAATTTGATAAAATCTTTCAAATTCTTCATCTGTGGTTTTAGTGGTTGATGCATAAATTTGAATAATGGTGGTATTAGCTGGTCTTCTTTGTAGGAATATCACTGGCAGTATTGTACTTCAGGATAGATCTTGAAATGTTCTTTTAGTCATGAATGCGGCATCATTGTTCTTCAATCTGTCATTCTTGACAAAGTAAACTATATGATTGTCTGATTCAAAATTGTTAATACCAGTCTATTTCAGCTCACAAATACCTAGCAGATTGATGTTTATGCATTCCATTTCATTTTTAACAAATTTCCTAGATTCATACTTTGTACAGTGTATGCTCTGATTATTAATGAGTACTCATAGTTGTTTCTTCTTATTTTTAGTCATGCTTCATCAGCAAAAGATGATCCTGAAAGTTTTACTCCCTCCATGTCATTAAGATCTACTCTAATCTGAGGAGAGTGCTCTCCCCCAGTTCTATTTTTTGAATGTCTTCCAATTTGAGGTTCTCATCCTCCAGCACTGCATTAGACAATGTTTCACTGCTATTCATAAGGTTTTCAGTGGTCAGTCTTTTCAGAAATGGATGGCCCCATCCTTTTAACCAATCTGTGTTAGTCTGGAAACTCTGCAGATACCTGTCCACCATGGTTGACCATGCTGGTATTTGAAATACTTGTGGTCTATCTTCTAGCATCACCACAAGGCTTAAGCCACCACAGTCAGACAAACTGACAGAAGGTGCTTCTGTTGGTCATCCTCCCACTGAGAAGCAAAGCTGGGAGGCTCCAGGACTACAGGCTACCAAAGATGACAATTTTATCCTTACCTCACCATTTTACACATATTGTTACTTCACGAAGAAGATATCTTTTTCCTTTGGGTGCATTATTGTACTTGTCACTATCTATGGAATTTAAATCAATGCTGCTTAAAACAGAAGGTTGAACTTGTTATTCTTTCAATATAGCTGCTAGGAACCAGTTTCTCACTCACTGCCATCTAGTGCATTGTGACTCACACCAACCCCCATTGGGCTTCCAAGGCTTTAAATCTTTAAGGAAGAAGACTGCCCCATTTTTCTTCTACGAGCCTCTGGTAGGTTTGAATCACTGAACTTCTGGTTAGCAGCCAAATATTTTATCCACTACACCACCAAAGCTCCTTAATCAGTTTCTATAACCCTGATAATACTCTGGGTTGGCAATAGAATGAAAGGTTCAGTTGAAACTGGTGAGCAGAATTTCCAGTATGAGATGAACCAAGTGCTGTTAGCCCAAGAATTTCTGAGGCCACACTTAGTCTTTGTTTCTTGGGTGTCCATGAGTATTGTAGTTCTCTCTAAGATATCCGTCCCTAAAATATTCACATTTCTCTCAAATATTAATGAAACTGGACTCCAGTGTTTGAAAAAGAACTGATGTTACTTAATATAATAGCAGCCTGTTCCTTCTTAGTGTTGTTCTATATCATAACTCTCTGAAAATAACTGGAAGTTACATCCATTAGTAAAGATTAGTTCAAGATTAAGAATAAGTCATGGTCTTCACTAATTTTTCATAGTTAAAATTTTATTTAGAATAAATCTCCAAGGACTAATAGTAACATTAAAGAACACTAAAAATCTATACTCCAACTTTACATTTTCCAAATATTGTAGAGATAAATATATTCAGATTTGTGATAAAACTGTTAAATTTGAAAAAAAAAAAACAACTGTCTTTTCGTCTGTGCTTACTTGATTATGGTTTGATACACACATTTTTCGGGAGAATATTAGCTTATAATTTGCCCTTCTTGTGTATAATTAAAGTTGATATTGCTTGTTACTTTTAGACCGATACTGCCTAGAACATAAAATAGAATTTACTATTATTTCCAAACTGCTAATAGAAATCACTTTCTACAACCCACCTAATTCCTTTCACACCATCAGCTAATAATAATAAACAATGTCACATGAAGTCATCAAAATGTTTAAAGATGGAGGTGGAAGGTTGCCTCTCCAAATTGTTATCAACAAAAGCAATAACAATAATCTTATTAAAACCACACAGTGGATCAGGGAGTAAGTCTAAAAAAGTTAGTAAATCTGTCAAACATTCATTATTCTGGACTCCTGCTTAGGAATGTTCTCAGATCTCAATGTGGCACTGCTGTGTGTAATATCCCTTGGGCGACTGCATAAAACAACAGTGGTAATGAGGTGTGCAGAAACGTTCTTATCTCTTTTCACCCATCACACTGGAGCTGAGATTACATGTATTAAATGGAAAAATAAAAGAAAAAAATCTTTAGTAGGTTAACAAATCCCAGTTACAAAATTAAGGAGGGCTTTGGGAGGATTTGTTTGAAGGAGGATCCAAAAATTTGATTCCTTATAGAAAGTACTTACCATTCTATCCATCTGCCTTCCCAGTCCCCAAACACTAACTCCAGCCCACTCTCTTCAGTATAAATCAATTTGTCAGGGCAATTGAGCACCTATGTGGTAGGATGTTCCTGGTAATTAAGGTTTATAACTGCAGCTGTTTTTGTATCTTGGCTTTTAACCTTAACATTGGTAGAGGAAGCCATCCTTAAAACATCTGGGTGCCTTGCTGAAACAATAGCATAGTTTGTGCAGTAATCTTGTATAATTTCTGGTGAATAGTAGGGTACGTTTAAACAGTTTTAATGGAGTGAACAATACTGTTTTAAAGGGCTTTGATCATTACTTATCTTTCAGCTGATTATAGGAATCTTGTTGGAAGCATTCAAAGGATTTTTAATTTTGAATCCCTTTATGTCTTCAACCTAGTGATGACACTAATTTCCCCTATTGCCTGTGAAAGGAAGCATAGTTTTGTCCTCAGACGTTTTTTGTTCCCTGTGTCATGTCTTTTGTAAATGCAGATGGGGCTGATTAATTCAAAGGCCTTTGCCACATTAAAAAATAATTTAAATAACTAGACATCATAAAGACAACTGAAGTGTTTCTGTTTAAGGAAGAAACTATTAGCAATATATATTAGTACTTATATATATTTATTCTATTCTAAACAGAAATGATGCTACATTGCTGTTCATTTACAAACAGTAGCTCTTAGATTTTAAGTTTTTCTGAGTTAACCGTTTTTTCCTTTATTTCCTCTTTGATATTCATTATAAAGGAAATCAGCTATGCTCATTCACTGAGTTTGAAATAAGTAGAAAATACTATAAAAAGAGAGATATAACTACATTCCAGTGCCCATATCTCATATAATAAGATAATTGTGTGTGAATGAGAAAAACTCTCAGAAAAATGTAGTGTTTGTTTTTCTGTAATTGTTACAAAATAAAAAAGAAGCAGAGCTAATTAAAGGTATTACATAAGTTATAATTTTCTAGAAATATGAAAATCTGCCTACTGTAACACTTAAGCAGGTGTCTACAAATGGCTTTTTTTCTTATATTCTAACATTGCATGTTTTCTAAAGTATTTAAGAAAAATATGTAACAAAATCTGTTTACTTTGATAGGATATTGAATTACCTGTTTATAGCAGATATTTGTTAGTCTTTGGCTGATGAATATCCAAACTCACCACTTTTAACTGGCAGCCCATGTCCTTTGAAGAGGAATTCTGCATTGTGTGTCATCATGGCACAAGATTAGTTCTCTGAGTTTTTTGCTCCCAATGGCCTTTCACAATTGACTCAAATGTTCATCCGGTCTTGGTTGAGATAGAATGAGGAGTAAGGGGTGGGGGTGACTTGCCCACTGCTTATGCTTAGTTGTAGGACTTCGAGCTTTGAGTTAGTGAAACAAAGATTGGGAGACACTCTGGAGATCAGACAGTACATAGATAGAAGCTGCCACCCCTGGCCAAGCCTAAACTCTCACCTGGGCCAAAACACATGATCTCCTTCCCATGTTTCAAACTTCATGTTGTTTTTTTTTTATTCCTTGACACTTTTAGTTCAGATAGTTAGATTCAGTTTTTTGGATTTTGGTATTATAAAAACAACAAATCCACTAGTTATGTACTTATTAAGAATATAATAGAAAATTGGGATATGTGAATAACAAGCTTTTCCTTCTACCGTCAGTTAACTGTTTTGTAAGAGCCATGGTGGTGTAACAGTTAAACACTCAGCTGCTAACTGAAAGGTGGGTGATTCAAACCCGTTCATTTGCTCTGTGGGAGAAAATATCTGGCGATCTGTTCCTGTAAAGATTATAGCCTAGAAAACCCTATGTGGCAGTTTCCCTCTGTCACATTTGATTACTATGAGTTAAAAATCAACTCAACAGCACCAAATAATGATAGTTTTTTCCACATACATCTTGAAAGTATTATTTGTAGTATAGATTAGTACAAATTAGTATAGGATAAATACATAGAAAAATAGTAATGATAAAACCTTTCAAAAGTGCTATGAACCCCAGGCAAGTTTGCATAACAGGTTTATAATTAACTTATTCATATAGTTTAACAATTAGAGACAAATTTAGAATTTAGCAATATCCCAGACACATGTGCCTGAGGACCACCAGCATCAGGGTTGTTAGGGTGGTGTCACATCATTTCCAATTCATAGCAACCCTATGCACAACAGAAAGAAACACTGCCAGGTGCTGTGCCAGTCTCACAATCATTGATACACTTGACCCCATTGTTACAATCACTGGGTCAAAGCATCTCATTAAGGATCTTCTTCCTTTTCACTGACCATTTATTTTACCAAGTAAAATATAATTTTCTAGGATCTGATCCCTCCTTATAACATGATAAAAGTATGAGATATGTCTGGCCATTCTCACTTCTAAGGAGCCTTCCAATTGTACTTCATCCAAGACAGCTTTGTTCGTTCTACTGCCAGTACGGTAGCTTGTTAGAAATACAAATTCTTTGACTTTACCCAGACCTACTGAATCAGAAGCTGTAGTTTAACAAATGTCCAGATAATTAATGTGTATATTAAAGTTTGAAATGATGATGTAGATGATGTAGTACTATTGATATGTGCCTGGTATCATCAGAATTGTAGTTGCAAATCTAACATGTGCAGGGAAATAAAATTTTTATTTAAAACAATGCTAAAAATAAAATTTGAATGCATATTTTATGTGTTTTTTTCTGGTTACAATGGTGTTTCAAATCTTTAATGTCTAAATCATACAGCATTTATTATGTAAGAATTATGTATCTACACAGGGTGATAAAAATAAAAATGAGCATATGCTGCTTTAGATGAGGAAGGTTGGACATTTCCTTTATATCTTATCAGGTATTTCTTTTAAAGATTCATCATTATTATTTTCCTACTAACTAGAACTTCAAGCAGAGATACTTTTTTCTAAAAATATGGATGATGAATTAAAAATAACTTCCGCCATTTGTGGTGCTTTTAGAGATTACATTCCACTGATCACAAATGACCCCAGGAAAGTGGTGGATATTTTTATCTTGTTGTAAAGACTATATATTTCATACATATATTTCAGGTTTTCAAAATGCATATCTTCTTCTAAAATATTGGAAACAAAAGTATTTTAAAGGAGTTTGTTGGTTCTGGGTTGAATAACATAATAACATGGAATACTCTCCTGGATTTACATTAAATTAAAAAGTTATTAACTAGGAAACTACAATACACAATAGTGAACATTTAAGAAATAATGTGCAAAAGATTTCAAACCTTCCCTATAAAAAGCAAAAAAAAAGTGTACCTATCCCAATTTTCTATTCCTAGCAAATATTGATTTTACTGTATATTTTAAAGGAGTGATATAAATTTATTACAAATCCATCCTTTAATCACTTACATTTGTTCAGTGTTTCAGAGTTTATAAAACACATTCATGTATACTAAAGTCTTCTTTTGCTCACAGTTGTGTGCCATTGCGTTGATTCCAACTCAAAGCAACCTTACAGGATACAGTAGAACTGGCCCATAGGGTCTCCTAGGCTATACTCTTTATAGGAGCAGATCACTATGTCATTTCTTTCACAGTGCCACCAATGCATTTGAAACTCTGACCTTTATTTAGCAGTAGAGAGTTATATGATTGTGCTACCTTTGCAGCCCCATAAATTAGGCCACCCAATTAATGTGTATAATTCTATTTTCCTCACAGAGAAATATAATAATGATTTAAAGTTTATTCTTAGTTATAAATTGATCTAAGTTAAAATATTAGCATTGGAATTTTCCCCTAGTTAAGACCTGGTCCCAACAACTGGTTCATTAAACCCTATTTCATGAGCATCTACTTGATGAGCACTGAATTACACTGCAGAACTAAATAGACAATTCAGAATCCATGACAGCTAGATACTCAAATATATGCAGCACAGGCTTACCTTGTAAACTATAGTTGACCAGACTACAAGTGCTCTTTCTGTTATGTCATATTACATTGAAAATCTAGAATATTGTTAGAACATAAAAAAAAAAAAAAAAACATTATCTCTTATATAAGTTTCAGAGATTTATGTTTTATCTCATTTTTCATTGTGGGTGGTATCTCCGTTACCTGTTGTTGTAATTAGGTGCTGTCGAGTTGGCTCCGACTCATAGGACCCTATATATAGCAGAACGAAACACTGCCCAGTCCTGTGCCAGTCCCTCAATCCATGCTGTACCTGAGCCCATCATTGCAGTCACAGTGTCAATCCATCTCATTGAGAAGCTTCCCCTTTTGCATTGACCTTCCACTTTTAAAAGCATGATATCCCTCTACAGAGAATGGTCCCTTCTGACAACATGACCAAAGTAGGTGAGATGAAGTCTTGTCATTCTTGCTTCTAAGGATCATTCTGGTTATACTTCTCCCAGGACAGATCTGTTTTAGCAGTCTATGGTACTTTCAGTATTTTTCACCAGCACTTCAACTGAAATGCATCAACTCTTCTTCAGTCTTCCTTATTCATTGTCCAGCTTTCACAGGCATATAAACCCAAACCCAAATCATTGCCATTGAGTCAGATTCAACCCATAGGAACACTTCCTTGGGTTTCTGAGGTGGTATCTCTATGGAAGCAAATTGCCCAGTCTTCCTTCTGAGCAGTGGCAAGTGGATTTGAACCACCAACTTTCTGGTTAGCAGTCAAATGCCTTAGGATGAAAATACCATGGCTTGGGTTAGGTGAACCTTAGTCTTCAAAGAGACATCCTTGCTCTTCAGCACTAGTAAGAGGTCTTTTGCAGCAGATTAGCCTAGTGCAATATGTCATCTGACGTCTTGACTACTGCTTCCATTGGTGTTGATTGTGGAACCTAGTAATATGAAATCTTTGACAACTTCAATGTTCTCTCCATTTATCATGATACTGCTTATTGGTCCAGTTGTGAGAATTTTAGTTTTCTTTATGTTGAGATTTAATCCATACTGCAGCCTGTAGTCTTTCAACTTCATCAGTAAGTGCTTCAAGTCATCCTCACTTTCAGCAAGCAAAGTTGTGTCTGCATATTGCAGATTGTTAATGAGTCTTCCTCCAATACTGATGGCAAGCTCTTTTTCATATAGTCCAACTTCTCAGATTACTTGTTCAGCACACAAATTGACTAAATATACAACCTTAACACACTCCCTTCCTGATTTTAATCCATGCAGTATCCCTTGTTCTGTTCAAATGCTAGCCTCCTGGTCTGTGTACAGGTTCTGCATGAGCATAATTAAGTGTTCTGGAATTCCCATTCTTCTCATGATTATTCATAATTTGTTATGATCTAGACAATAGAATACTTTTGCATAGTCAATAAAACACAAGTAAACATTTTTCTGATATTCTTTACTTTCAGCCGGGCTCCATCTAAAATCAGCAATGACATCCCTCATTCCACATTCTCTTCTGAATCCAGTTTGCATTTATGGAAGTTCTCTGTCAATATTCTGTTGCAACCATTGAAGAAATATGTTCAGCAAGATTGTACTTGTGTGTGATATTAATGACATTATTCAATAATTTCCACATTCTGTGGGATCACCTTTCTCTGTCATGGGTACAAACATGGATCTCTACCAGTTGTTGGCCAAGTAGCTATCTTCCAAATTTCTTGGCATAGACAAATAAGTGCCTCCAGCACAGTGTCTGTTTCTTGAAACATCTAAATGAATATAGGTCAATTCCTGGACCCTTGTTCTTCACCAGTTCCTTCAGTGCAGCTTTGACTTCTTCCTTCAGTACCATTGGTTCTTTATCATAGGCCACCTCCTGAAATAGATGAGCATCAGCATTTCATTTTGGTGCAGTGACTCTGTGTATTCCTTCCATCTTCTTTTTATGTTTGATGCGTCATTCAGGATTTTGCCCATAGAATCTTTCAACATTGCAATTTGAGACTTGAATGTTTTCTTCAGGTCTTTTAGCTTGAGAAATGCTGAGAATGTTCTTGCCTGTTGGTTCTCTAACTTCAGGTCTTTGCACACTTCATTATAATAATTGACTGTCTTGAGCTGCTCTTTGAAAACTTTTGTTGAACTCTTTTATCTTGTCATTTCTTCCATTTGTTTTAGCTACTTTCTGTTCAAGGGCAAGTTTCAGAGTCTCTTCTGAAATCCCTTTTGGTCTTTGTTTCTTTTTCCATCTTTTTAGAGACCTTTTGTTTTCTTCACATATGCTGTTCTTGATGTCATCCCACAATTCCTCTGGTTTTCCCTATTGATGTTCAATGCATCAAATCTATTCCTTAGATAGTCTCTTAATTCAGGAGGGATATAATCAAGGTCATATTTTGGCTCTAATGAACTTGTTTTAATTGTCTTAGTATAATTGTCTTAAATTGTTTAATTCTCTTAGTTATCTAGTGCTACTGTAACACAAGTGAGTGGCTTTAAAATTAAAAATTAATTTTCTCATAGTTCTGGGAACTTTTTGGTAGCCTCACGTGTTCCTTGGTTCCTTTGAGTTCCTTGGCTACTAGGCAGTTCTCACATGACATCTATCTACTACTGCATGTGTGTATCTCTACATTTTATAACTCAGAAGTGATGACATTTAGAACCCATTATATGCAAGTGCTATCTAATCAGAGTAACAAAGAAAACAATTTTTCTAAAGAGGATCATATCCACAGGTATCAGGATTAGGATTCCAATATATATATTTTTAGGTACAAAATTTAATTCATAACAGATGATATTTCAAAAGTATTTTGAATTCAAAGTAAGTTATTTTATTACAGAAACAATGATACTGGCAATAACTCACTGTCATATTCATCTTTCTATAAAGGGGAGGACATTGAAGATTTGCTTTTATTCATCTTAAAAGGATTTATGATACTAGTAAGACTTTCTTCAGAAATAAAGGATGATCTTTTGAATCGTTGTTTTTGATGCCTGTTTCTCACTTCCTTATTTATTCCTGTAAAGTCCTGATCTTGGATCTTTTCTGTGCTTATTTACACGGGTTTCTTCCCCCAATTGGTTTTTTGTATTTCTCTTGGACTCCAATTTTGCTGTACTCTTTGTCCTTCTCTTTAATTAGATTCAGTTTTGTATCTGAAGACTGCTTTTCACATTGTTTCTTAAAGCACCACACACTTCTTTGTTGTATCATTTATTACCATTGAAACTTAAGAGTTATTGGGTGAGTTAAATATCTATCTCCCCACTAGAGTTTATTTTCCATGAGAGTGCACAAAAAATTTTTAACTTAACATTGATTTTATGGAACTAACATATATAATTTGCTACATATATGTTGACTGGATTTATGAGTGATTCATGACATGTTCATGATTTATTCTGTGTTCTGGTTGAAGAATTCTATAGAACTTACATGTTGCACAGTTAATTGTAAGCATGTCATATTATGTATTATTTTTAGAGATCACATCAAAAATATATTCAGCTCATACTCAATAAACTAATATTACTAAAAGAAAGACACACTTGATAATTTACTTTGAGACTTGTTTGTTGCTGCTGTGTGCTGTTGAGTCATTTCCAATCCTTAAAGACCCAGTGTGACAGAGTAGAACTGTCCATAGTGTTTCCAAGGCTATAAACTTTAAGGTAAGAGATCATAAGATCTCTTCTCATGTAAGGCCAGTACTAGGTTTGAATAGTCAACCTTCCTGTTAGTAACCAAGTGCTTAACTGGACTAGAAGTGTATGAAAAGAATGAGTTACTTATTTCCTACATATTTTCTATTATATGTAGGAGCATATTGGCCAAAATATAGGTTTCCTCTAAGCTCTTATGCATATATATATATTAAAGTGGGTGGACTTTCATTTAATACAGAAGTTGGCAAATTCTTTGTGTAAAGGGTCAAATAGTATATATTTTAGACCTTATGGACTACACCATCTCTGTCACTCCACTAAACTATCCCACTATAGTACCAAAGGAACCACTAACAATATTTAAACAAATAGATGTGGTTATATATTGATTAAACATTACAGTCACATGCTGCCTAACATCTGTGATATGTTCTGTGAAATAAGATATTGTATAATTTTGACACTGTGTAAAAAACATATTATATACAGGCAGTTACTAGATTCTGAATGAATTTTGTTCCTAAGTCTGTCTTTAAATCAAAAATGTACATAATTCAGATTAGTTCGGTATGGTTTTTATCTAACATCAGTTAGTCAAATATTTGTGTTAGTATATAATATATAGTGTACCTTTATGTGCAGAAAAACTATTAAAGAAAAACTTCCAGGTACACTAAAACATCTTCAATATAATTATACTCTAATAATAATAATAATAGCTTGATGCATGTTGCAAAGTAATATCCTTATTATGAACCATTGCATATACTTTAAAATTTTAATGTAATAAGGTTTAAGGGGGTTGGGACCACGGGGTCAGACATTGTCTGAATGTACATTACGCAGTTCATGAATCTATTTAGAAAAATAGGCAGTGATCAAAATTTGTCAGTGGACTCTAGTTTGCAGATCCCCTAGTTTAATATATTACAAATGCACTCCAAGAGTATGTCTTAATTCCTCTGGAGTACTCAGGGGATGGTGGAAGCATAGACAAGTTGCTTTAGTGGAGATTTCATGCAGTTATTCAAATCTTCCCAGCTGCTACTGATAGTTTACTTAAAATTTAGTTCTTATTGTTACTATTAGATGCCATTGGTTCTGATTTATAGCAAACTCATGTGCAGCAGAATGACACATTACCTAATGCTATGACATCCATACAATTGTTGCTATGTTTGAGCCCATTAGTGCAGTCATTGTACCAATCTACCTCACCAAGGGCCTTCCCTTTTTTGCTGATCCTTTGTTTTACCAAGAATTATGTACTTCTCTAGGGACTGGACCCTCCTAATAACAAGTGCAAAGTATATGAGCCAAAGTCTTGCTATCTTTTCTTCTAAGGACATTTCTGGCTGTAATTTCTTCCAAGACAGAGATGTTCATTCCTCTGGCAATCAATGGTATATTTAATATTCTTCACCAACACCAAGATTCAAAGGCAACAAGTCTTCTTCAATCTTTCTTATTCTTTGTCTAGGCTTCACATAGATAGGAAATGATTGAAAATACCATGGCTTAGATCAGGTGAACCTTAGTTCTCAAGGTGACATCTTTGCTTTTTAACACTTAAAAATGTCTTTTGCAGCAGATTTGGCCAATGCAGTATGTCATCTGATTTCTCGACTGCCAATTCTATGGACATTGACTATGGATCCAAGTAAAATTAAATCCTTGACGACTTCAATATTTTCTCAGTTTTTCATGGTGTTGCTTTTTGGTCAAGTTGTGAGGATTTTCATTTTCTTTCTGTTGAGGTATAATCCATGCTGACAGCTGTACTCTTTGATCCTTATCAGTAAGTAAGTGCTTCAAATCCTTTTTGCTTTCAGTATCATCTGAATATTGTTGTTAATGGTGTCCTCTAATCTTGATGTTTCATTCTTCTTCATATGGTACAGATTCAAGGATAGTTTGCTCAGCATAAGGATTAAATACGTATGGTGAAAGAATGCAACTCTGGCACACTCCCTTCCTGATTTTAACTACACAGTATCCCCTTGTTCTGTTCAAAAAACAGCCTCCTGGTCTATGTACAGGTTTCTCATGAGCACAATCAATTATTCTGGAATTTGCCTTCTTCTCAAAGTTATCTGTAATTTGTTATGATCCAAACAGTCAAAAGCATTTGCATAGTCAATAAAACACAGATAAACATCTTTCTGGTATTCTCTGCTTTTGGCCATGATCCATCTGACATCAGCAATGATATCCCTCATTCCGTATCTACTTCTGAATCCAGCTTGAATTTCTGGCAGTTTCCTATGTATGTAATGCTGCAAGAGTTTTTGAATTACCATCAGCAAAATTGATTTGCATGTTATATTAATGATGTTGTTGTTATTGTTGTTATGTGCTGTGGAGTTTGACCTGACTCATAGTGACCCCTCCTTGAGTTTCTGAGGCTATATCACTATGGAAGTAGATTGCCCAACCTTTCTTCTGAGGAGTGGCTGGTGGGTTTGAACTGACAGCCTTCTGGTTAACAGTCAAGTGCCTTAGGCACTATGCTACCAGAGTTCCCATATATTAATGATATTGTTCAATAATTTCCACATTTTCTTCAATCATTTTTTTTTTTTTTTGAATGGTCACAAATAAGGATCTCTTCCTGTCAGTTGACCAGGTAGCTGTCTTCCAAGTGTCCTGGCATAGACAAGTGACCACTTCCAACATTGTATTTGTTTGTTGAAACATTTCCAATGGTATGCCATCAATTCCTAGAGCCTTGTTTTACGCCAAAGTCATTTGTGCAGCTAAGACTTCCTTTAGTACCATTGGTCCTTCATTATATGATAACAACAGAAATGGCTGGATGTTGGCCAGTTCTTTTTGGTACAGTGACTCTGGATAATCTTTCCATCTTCTTTTGATGCTTTCTTCATTATTCAATTTTTTCTCATGGAATACTTCATTATTGCAACTTGAGGCTTGAATTTTTCTTCAGATTTTTACAGTAAGAAATGCTGAGTATATTCTTACTTTTGGATTTCTAACTTCATATCTTCATATATTATATATTTCATTATAATACTTTACTTTATCTTCTCCAGTAGCCCTTTGAAATCTTCTGTTCAGCTCTTTTACTTTATCTGATCTTCCTTCGCTTTATCTATTCTACATTCAAGACCAAGATTCAAAGTCTCTTTTGACATCCAGTTTGGTCTTTTCTTTCTTTTCTCTCTTCTTAGTGACCTTTATTTCCTGCTCTTTTGTCATTAACACTCAGCACATCAAATCTATTATTGTGATGGTCTGTAAATGTAGGTGGGATATACTCAAGGTTCTACTTCGCCACTTGTGAATTTGTTTTTATTTTCTTCAGCTTCAATGTGAACTGGTATATAAGCAATTGATGATCTGTTCCACAATAAGCCCCTGGCTTATTTTGACTGATTATATTGACCTTCTCTATTGTCTCTTTCCATAGATGTAGTCAGTTTTATTCCTCTGTATTTCATCTGGCAAGAACCAGGTGCATAGCAGCTAATTATGCTGTTGAAAAGAAATATTTGCAATGAATAAGTCATTGATAGGTTTTGCAAAATTCTATCAAGGTTTCTCTGGTGTTATTTCTATCACCAAGTCTCTATTTTCCAAGTACTGAAACATTTTGCTTCCAACTTTTGGATTCCAATAGCCAATAATTATCAGTGCATCTTGCTTGTATGTTTGATCAATTTCAGACTGTAAAAGTTGATAGAAATCTTCAATTTCTTCATATAGTATCAAGTTGGTATGAGTGATTGGTGTGTAAATCTGAAAAACAGTAGTTTTTACTGGTCTTCCTTGTATATGTTTGGATATTATGCTATTACTGACTACATTGTATTTCAGGATAGATCTTGAAAGGTTCTTTATGATGATGAATGTGACACCATTTCTGTTAAAATTGGTCATTCCCAGAATATTAAACCATATGATTATCCAATGCAAAATGGCCAATACCAATCCATTTCAGCTCACTAATGCCTAAAATATCATCTCTCAGTTTCCATACTGTGGTGGCTTATGTGTTGCTCTGATGATGAACAACTTAATAGTAAACATCAGATATCTTCTATGTCTATAGTGAACCTTAACCATTTTCCTTTCTCTAGACTATGTATACATGCATGCCACTAATCTTATCATCTTTCAGTGGTGAGGAAGAGATGCAAAGTCATCAAAAAATGTCAAAAAATTATGCTAAACCAATCTCAGTGAAGTGGTGTTTTAACCATTTTTAATAGTTCATATGTTTTTATTTCTCTTTGAGTTTATTTTTCATTTTATTTATATGGATCTGACAGCTAGAAACCAGCTTGGACTTTCATTTTCTTTCCAAAGACTTTAATTTAATTAGCACTTAATAGGAAGGAAAATTCTCATTACAAGTAGTTTTGGACCAAAGCATACCACTGTCAGAAAATAGGCAGAGTCCTTAGTAATTTACATAATAGTCATATATATTTGGTTCATGGCTTTAAGTCCCATAAGTCATTTAAATAATCTTTACTCCATCAAGACTAGGACTTATTAGGATTTATTAAGCTCCTTTATACCTCATGAGTTGTCTATATACAACTAAGTATAAACAAAACTCCTGCTAACTATCTTAATTTGAGTGGATATTTCAGAATCTTTAGATGTGTAAGTGTGCGTGTGTTTGTGCATGTGTGAAGAAGAAATAATTTTTTCTTTATTAGAAAGGGCCAAGTATTTAAAATGTGTTAAGAAACACTGGGCTAGCTAATAACGCATAGTAAATTACACACACATGCACTGTGGATTATATATAATTTTGAATTTTACTGTGGGTTATATGGAAGCTCTGGTGGTGTAGTGTCTAAGGTATTTTGAATGTGTGTGTTGTTTAAGTAGGTTAAAAAAATCATTAATTGACAAATTTAAGAAATAGGTATTTGTTACTGCTTCATATGTGAGATGCTGTACAGTTTGATACAACTAAACTTTGAGTGTCTGCTCCTGTATAAATGCGTATTTATGTCTGATTAATAACCAAAAGTTTTGTTAATCTAAAAGTCAAACAGCAAGCACATTTGTTCACATGACATACACTGAATGAACTATTAGTTATAAGGTAAATATGGCTAACAGAGAACATCAATAAAGATAACTTTTATTTCCTCATATTTATTGTTGTTTTGTACCATTGAGTCCGTTTGGACTCATAACAACCCTCGAGGTTAGTATACAACTTCTACATAGGTTTCCTGGGCTATAATCTTGAGATCTCTATAAATTGATTCTAAATAATTTTAGGAGCTCTGGTAGCATAGTGCCTAAGAAACTTGACTGCTAACCAGAAGGCTGGTGGTTCAAACCCACCAGCCACTCCTTGGAAGGGAAGTTGGGCAATCTACTTCCGTAGCGATACTGCCTTGGAAATCCAAGGAGTGGTCATTATGAGTCGGTTCGGACTCTATGGCACATAACAACAACAAAAACAACAAATAATTTGAATTACTAATAAGAAGCTTATCCAAAAATTTTCTCAAATATTTGTATTATTTTGTGATTTACATATGATTTGCCCAGAAGGCTAAATTTTCATTTCACTTGTAGTTTGCATTTTGACTTCACTTTTGTCCTTTCCTACCTTTTTCACGTGCCTCTTACCTGGCCAATTTTGCACTCTCATCCATCTAATAAACTGTCATAACTGGTCACTTTTTTCTTCCTTGCTTAAAAGTTCTGGCATCTCATCTTAAATGATATCTCATCACCTTTAACAATTATTATTATTATATTGTTTTATTATTAGCCACAGACCCCTTTTTTCACAAACCTACCACAACCTATACATATATATAATGACTGTCTTAATTTCCTTGCTTGTCATGACAAAACACCACAAAATGGATGGCTTTATAACACAGAAATTTATTTCTCACAGATATGGAGGCTAAGAGCCCAAAAGAGGCCCTTAACCATGTTAATTTTTTTATAGGCTTCTCTTCTACTTTGTACTGCTGGAAATCCTTGATATTCCTTTACTGCTTATAGATGCAGTTGTCAAATTGCAAATTGCTATTGTCCAATGATGTCTCCCCTGTGTGTCTGTTTCTCTGTGTCTATACTCTCATTTATAAGACACCACTCACAAAAGATTAGGTTTAAGACCTACCTTACTCTGAGATGACCTCATTAAAATGACAAAAGAGCTCTGCATTTCAAACCAGGATCACTTTTACAGATATAGGATATCAAACCAAACCAAACTCCCTGCCTTCAAGTCAATTCCCACTGATAGAGATCCTTCCTTGGGTTTTTGAGGTGGTATCTCTATGAAAGTAGATTACTCAATCTTCCTTCAGAGGAAAGGCCAGTGGGTTTGAACTTCCAGGTTCTGGTTAGCAGTCAAAAGCCTTCAATATATATTTTGAGGGGACACAATTCAACACATAACAAAAGTAAAATTTCTTTAGTTTAAATTAGAGTCTTTGTGTGTGTGTGTGTGTTTTGTTATGATATATCTGAGTGAGTAGGATAGTATGCTCCTCTGTTTGATAGTTAGTAGCACTTCAGCAAGTGGCAGGATCCAGGTAAGGGGTGGGAGGCAGCATCCACTCCTCAAAGGTATGAACAGGAGGGAGTGCTGGGGACCACAAAGTGGCAGGATCCAGGTAGGAATTAGGTAAGTGGGAGGTGGAGAGGTTTCCAACAGCTAAGGGAGACAAACTTGTCTGTCACTTTGTCTTCCTGTGGGGCTTGCATATTGCTGTGAGGCTGTGCCAACGGTGTTTCAAACACCAGCAGGATGGCACATGGTGCATAGGATTCAACAGAGCTTACAGACTGAGACAGACTAGAAAGAAAGAAGAGGCCATCCACTTCTCAAAAACTGGCCAAGGGAAACCTTATGAATAGCAAAGAAACACTGTCTGATACATTACTGGGCAACTTTATGAATAGCCTGGAAACATTGTCCAACACAGTGTAGGAAGATAAGCTCCTTGAGTCAGAAGGCACTCAAAATAGGACTGGAAAAGAGCTGCCTCATCAGATTGCAACCAACCTTAATGATATGGATAAAGTAAATCTCTCAGGACCTCCATGAGCTGACGTGACATGGATCAAGTTGAGGAGAAACATCTGCAAACATCCATCAATAATCAGAATGTGGAATGCACAAAGTATGGATCTAGGAAAATTGAAAGTTGTCAAAAATGAAATGGAACACAAAGATTAATATCCTAGGCATTAGTGAGCTGAAATAGATGGGCTTTGGCAATTTTGAATTACACAACCATATGATCTACTTTGCCAGGAATGACAATTTGAAGAGGAATGGAAAGGCATTCATCTTCACAAAGGATGTTTCAAGATCTGTCCTGAATTACAATGCTGTCAGTGATAGGATAATAACCACATGTCTACAAGGAAGACCCGTTAATACTACTATTATTCAAATTTACGCACCAACCATCGGAGCCAAAGATGAGGAAATTAAAGATTTTTATCAACTTCTGCAGTCTGAAATTGACCGGACAGTCAATCAAGATGTGTTAATTATCACTGGTGATTGGAATGCAAAAATTGGAACCGAGGAAGAATCACGGGTAGTTTGAAAATTGGCCTTGGTGACAGAAATGATGCTGGAGATCACATGATAGAATTTTGTAAGACCAACAACTTATTCATTGCAAATAACTTTTTTCAACAACACAAATGGAAACTATACACATGGATTTCCCCAGATAGAGTACACAGGAATCAGATTGACTACATCTGTGGCAAGAGGCAATGGAAAAGCTCACTATCTTCAGCCAAAACCAGGCCAGGATTAGGGCCAGGATTGTGAAACAGACCATCAACTGCTCATATGCAAGTTTAATTTGAAGCCGAAGACAATTAAAACAAGTCCACAAGAGCCAAAATATGACCTTGAATATATTCCTCCTGAATTTAGAGACCATCTAAAGAATAGATTTGATGCACAGAACACCAATGACTGAAAACCAGAATTGTGGGATAACATAAAGAGTATCATCCATGAAGAAAGCAAGAAGTCATTAAAAATATAAGAAAGAAAGAAAAGACCAAAGGGGATGTCAGAAGAGACTCTGAAATTTGTCACTGAGCAGAGTAGCTAAAGCAAATGGAAGAAATTCACAAAATAAAAGAGCTGAACAGATTTCAAAGAGCAGTTCAAGCAGACAAAGCCAATTACTATAATGAAGCATGCAAAGACCTGGAGTTAGAAAAACAAAAGGGAAGAACACCCTCGATATTTCTCAAGCTGAAAGAACTGAGGAAAAAAATTAAGCCTTAAGTTGCAATATTGAAAGAGCATCAACAGAAGATGGAAGTAATACACAAAGTCACTCTACCAAAAAGAATTGGTTGATGTTCATCCATTTCAGGAGGTGGCATATGATCAAGGACCAATGGTAATGAAGGAAGAGGTCAAAGCTGCACTGAAGGAAGTGGCATAAAGCAAGGCTTCAGGAATCGATGGAATACCCATTGAGATGTTTCAATAAATGGATCACCCGCTGGATACACTCACTTGGCTATGCCAAGAGATTTGGAAGACAGCTACCTGGCCAGCTGACTGGAAGGAATACATAGTTGTACCTATTCCAAAGATAGGTGATCCCACAGAATGCGGAACATATCAAACAATATTATTGATATTGCATGTAGTTTTGAAGATAATTCAAAAAATGGTTGTGGGAGTATATTTACAGAGAACTTCCAGAAATGCAAGCTGGATTCAGAAGAGGACATGGAACAAGGGATGTCATTGCTGATATCAGATGTATCTTGGCTCAAAGCAAAGAATATCAGAAAGATGTTTACTTGTGTTTCTTTGCTATGCAAAAGCATTTGATTGTGTGGTTCATAAGAAATTGTGGATAACATTGAGGTGAGTGGAAATTCCAGAACATTTGATTGTATTCATGAGGAACCTGAACATAGACAAGGAGGTTGTCATTCAAACATAACAAGGGGACACTGCATGGTTTAAAATCAAGAAGGGAGTGTGTCAAGGTTCTAGCCTTTCACCATGCTTATTCAATCTGTATACTGAGAAAATAATCTGAGAAGATGGATTATGTGAAGAAGAACATGGCCTCAAAATTGGAGGAGAAATCATTAACAACCTGCAATACACTGATGACACAACTTTGCTTGCTGAAAATGAGGATGACTTGAAGAATTTATTGATGAAGATTGAAGACTACAGGCTGCAGTATGGATTACTTCTCAATATAAAAGAAACAAAAAATCCTCACAACTGGGCCTATAAGCAACATCATGATAAATGGAGAACAGATACATTGAAGTTGTCAAAGACTTCACGTTGCTTGGTTCTACAATCCACACCGACAGAAGCCTCAGTCAGGACATCAGACAACCTATAGCACTGGGCAAATCAGCACTCTTTCAAGTGCTGAAGAGTGAAGATATATCCTTGATGACTAGGTATGCTTGACACAAGCCAAGGTATTTTCAATTGCCTCATATGCATGTGAGAGCTAGACAATGAATAAGGAAGACTGAAGAAGAATTGATGCTTTTGAACTGTGCTGTTGGTGAAGAATGCTGAAAGTACATTGGACTGCTAAAAGAAATAACAAATCTGTCCTGGGTGAAGTGCAGCCAGAATACTCCTTGGAGGCGAGAATGGCTAGACTTCACCTCACATACTTTGGTCATGTTGTCAGAAGGGACCATTCACTGGAAAAGGATGTCATGCTTGGTAAGGTGGAGATTCAACAAAAGAGGGGAAGGCCCTCAACAAGATGGATTGACACAGTAGCAGCAGCAATGGGCTCAAGAACAGCAAGTATCAAGGAGCTGGTGCAGGACCAAGTGGTGTTTTGTTCTGCTGTGCATAGGGTCGCCATGAGTCAGGATGATTCAAAGGTACCTAACAACAACAAATAACAGCACTTTGGCACTCACCACCTGTCTCCTGGAGGGTGTGATAGAGAATGAGTGTGCACATATCTGTTAGCTGTTCACAAAGAGCTGTTTAGGGTGAATTTTGCTGGTATTGGCCATCTTCTATTGTTGGTCAATTGGTGCAGAAGTGAGTGGTGGCCCTCATTCAGTGGGTGGAGCTGTAGGAGGTGTGGGTGTGGTTACTCTCTCCCACTTGGTTAGACCAAAACAAACAAACAAACAAACAAAAAAAAAACTCAAAAAACACAAACTGCATAAACAAACAGAAATAATTACAAAAAGAAAGAAAAGGCAATAAATGACAAGAAATATTTAAAGACATACTTTTAAAAGACAAAAGACTTATATAAAAACTTATTTTTCTCTTATAAAGAGAAAAAACACCACAATATCTGGGGAAAAGGGATTAAGAGAAAAGAGTAAAAGAGGTTAGTTAATGATGGTTCTGAATCTTCTAAACTCATTTTGGGTACAGTTTATGTTTCCAACCACTGTAGTACTATATATTTCTTTTTTTAAAATTATTATTGTGATTTGAGTGAAAGTTTACAGTGCAAATTCATTTTCAATATAGCAGTTCACATACACTTTGTCTCATGACATTGACTGCAATTTCCCACAGTGCAACAGTTCTCTTCCCACTCTCTCCCCATAGTTACCTCTTTCCTGTGTCCTTCCCTCCCATGCACTCCTGTCCCCCAAACTGTCTCCCTGTGCATCCACAGTCCTTCTATTTTCTCATGATTGATCTCTCCAAGGAATATATCTACGTATTGTAAATGTTCAGCTCATATACCTGTCTTTTGTTTCACTGGAAGCCACAGGAGTGGGTTCAGTTCCAGACTTGAAGGGCCTCACTGTTTCCAACAGGCTCTGTCAGATCAGCAAACCTGGTCTCCCCCACACACCCCCTTTTTTTTTTATTTTGAGTTTTGTTACACATTGTTCTCCCACTCTATCTAGGATCTCCAACATAGATCCCCCTCCTAGTGGTTGACAGTGGTGGCCAGGCAACATCTAGTTCTTCTGGCCATATAGTCATGTAGTCTGAGAATCACATGGTATACCAGTCCCTTGGACTAATTGTTTCCATGCATCTTTCATTTTCTTCATTCTTCCTTTCTCTGCATGAGGACAGGCCTATCTTTACATCTAGATGGCTGCTTGCAAGCTTTTAAGATCTCAGTCACTCCTTGCCAAAGTAGGTTGTGGAACAATGTTTTTGTGTCCTATGCTATGCCAATTGAGCTTGATTTCTCTGGAAACTGTGTCCCCAAGCCCACAGGTCCAACTGCTTGCTCCTTCCAGGTAGCTGGCTATGGCCAAGAACTGACTACAACTTTGTCCCTTGTCAGCTCTACTATATAGGGAATACTTATACAACATACAAATATAAATGTAGAAACATTGTGTGCCAATGCTATACATGGTGTTGGGCACACTCCCAGCTGCATAGACATACCTAATCATTCAGCCTGTCCTCACATCTATCTACCATATATCAATGCTTGCCATCACTGAACAATATTACTATATATTTCTACATTTAAATAATAAACATAAAACAATGTTATCAAAGTTATTATAAACACACAAAAAATAATTGAGTTGTTTAAATTAATATAACCATTTAGAATTTTTATTTGTGTTTAAAACTTAAAATAATGAAACAGAGTGAATATTACAAGTTGCAATATTTGTTTTATTTAGATAGTCCAAATTTTTGTTCATGCTAAAATATTTTCATGCAGTTAAGTTTCTTTAATATTCAAATCTTTCTTTTGATTGTTAATATTTCATTTAAAAATAATTAAGAAAATGAAAGACACCATCAACAGTGTTATTTAGTGATTGCCAAAATTATAACTTATGTAGACATCCTTATTTTATTAAAAATCATTTGCAGAAATGGTGAGAAGACAGCAGTATGAGCAGGCCTGAGATAATGGCTCTTCCTACACAAATACAAAGAAAAGCAGCTAGAAGTCTGTAATCAGTCCTGTGAAGAGTCTAACTCACTGCTGTCAAGTCGTATCTGACTTATAGCAACCCATCCTTGGTTTTCCGAGGCAATATCACTATGGAAGTAGATAGCCCAATCTTTCTTTCAAGGAGTGGCTGGTGGGTTTGAACTGCCAACCTTCTGGTTAACCTTCAAATGCCTTAGGCACTATGCTACTAGAGCTTCTGTGAAGAGTCTAAGAAGGTGACAGTAAGAAACCACAAAGTAAAACATTATAAGAACAGAAAAGTTAGGAGATTTTCTTTCTTTCTGTCGCTGTTCCTCCCCCTCCCAGCATGGCTGATGGACAACTATGAAATAGCCATAGCTACAATCTCAGTAAAATACAACTCTGTTGTTCACTAAGAGGGTTCCCTATTCTGATTCTGAGGCAAATAGGATAGATGTTCATAGCTGATGTCCCTGCTGAACTATTTAGGGTGTCCTTGCCCCTTCATTTCCAGCACAACCAATAGATGACTGCAATGAAGCCCAGCCTCTCTGACATACACATAAACCTACACACACTCCCAGACAACTCATGGCCCTCCTGTGCACTGGAAAAGGCCTTGATGTCTGGCACTGGTAATATATATTCTCGCTGGTCAGGAGGTAGTTGGAAAAACTAATCTTGTGGTCAGTCAGAGCCTTTACAGAGCGGGAGAGATAGTGATGACCAGGTCTATACCCACCTGAGGGCAATTTAATCAAAGTGCAGTTTCAAATCAATGCCTGTATTTTTTTTATTGGTTTGTGAGCCAATACAGGACTCAATCCTTGTCCAGCTGCAATCAGAACCCCAGAGTTAGGGAGGCACCAGTAACAAAACACCGAAGGTTGTATCCCCTTGTGTGGATTGAATAATGTGTGTTTTATTATATAGGAGCTGCAAAATAACTGAAACTTCATTCTGCCTTAAATAAGAAATATCCTGGATAGCAGAGAGTTATCAGTAAGCAATGTCTGGAAGGTAAGAGTTTCTAACACCCAGTAAAATTATAATGCCCTTTACAACAGAAGATCACTAGACACACAAAAGACTTGGAAAACAAAGGGAAACAACTCATATTTATGGGAAACCAAAAATGAACAGATTAAAGAATATAATATAATGATATTACAATATCATTAATACAATGATATTAAACAAGTTAAAAAAAAAAAAAAAAAAAAAACTATAGTAAAAAACAAACCAAACCCTCTACCATCAAGTCAATTCTGACTCATAGCAAACCATTAGGTCTAGAACTGCCCACCTAGGGCTTCTAAAGCTGTAAATCCTTACAGAAGGAGACTGTCTCATCTTTCTCCTATGGAGTGGCTGGAGGGTTTGAACCACTGACCTTCTGGTTACTAGCCAAATATTTTAATCACAAAGGAACTATAGGAAATCAGGGAAATGATACATGAA